>NW_023269697.1:106615-226221 GCF_004353265.1 Vitis riparia | reverse complement strand
ATATTAAAAAGTAAAAAAAAAAATGTTACTTTTTTCATTTAGAAGAAGTCAAATATTTTGTTTTTTCTATTAAACAAAAAGTTATAATAAGTCATGAAAAAATAGAAAAAACGAAAATACCTAAAGTTTAAAGACAAATTACTTTCAATAAAAAGTTGAAAAACAAACCTCGTTTACATTTATGACAATAGTTTCTCAAGTGAAAAAATCTCATTTGATTATCAAGTGTTTAATAATAATTTAGCATATACCTTTTAACAATCTAATACTTCTAATTAAATCACTATGGACCCCGTATTTTGCTCCATGCATTCCCACTCAATGACGCAACTCACTTTTTTTATTTATTTGTAAAAATTTGATTTTTTGAAAAAGACTTTGAGTCGCTACTTATTTTTGTTTTATTTTTAAAGGGAAAAACAAAATAAGAAAGAAAAACTTTAAGTGTGACTCCTAAAAGAAAAATGGGTCTGTGAAAAACCAAAGTCTAGTCTGGAGGTCAGGTTACCTATTGAAAAAATACGGTGGTGAGTCATATAACCCCTTTAAGTCCTATAAAAGGTCTCTACTAAATAAGGTGAAGTAAGAGTGACAATTGATAAAGAAATCAATAGATACCAGTGAAATGATCAAATAATAAAACGAATCACGCATAAGAATAAGCAAAGTGAGATTGAGATTATACTTTAGCAACAAGTAATAGTGTGTTATCATGGAAACAAGGTTATCTCAAATATAAAAGTATCATATGCATATCAAAGAGTAAGACAAAAATAAAGCATTATTCATTAAGCATAACAGTTGACAATCAGAAGAGATAACTCATATGTAGAGCCCCCACCAAAGCCCAATTGATTTTGTATGAATGAATCTCACAAGTTCTATTGCTTTGGAATTCTGAAAATTGTCTCCATGGTTATTTAAAATCAAGAGAAACAAAAGATTATTTGAAAATCAATAAAAAATTATGAAAGTGCTTACTTGAAAGAAAAAGTAGCAAGTTTATTAAAAACAAGATTTTTGGTGACCCTAAACCTTAAGGAAATATGGAAAATTGAGGATTTAAAATTATTTGAAAACTGAAGTGGATTAAAATTATTTAAAAAAAAAAAAAAAAACTGGAGTTTTGAAAATTAACATCTTAAAAAAAATTAAAAAAAAAAACTTAAAAATTGGAATTTTAGAAAAGTATTTGGAAATGGAAATTTTGAAAAATTGGAATTTTGGATAATTAAATTTAGAAATTGAAGTTTTGAAAATTATTTGAAAATTGAAATTTTAAAGATTAAATCTGAAAATTGGAATTTTGAAAAAAGAAAATTGAAAACGGGATTTTTTTTTAAATATATATATATTTTTTAAATTGGAATTTTTGAAAATTATTTGGAAATTAGAGTTTTGAAAATGGAATTTAAAAAAAAAATGAAATTTTGTTGATTAAAAGATGAAGAATTACAAAAGGAAAAAAAAAAAAATGAGATATGGTAGTTGGGATTGTATGCCAAAGATGGTCATGCATGAGTGTGGGCCTGATGTGCAATTGTGAGATATTTTCCTTGCTACAATCATCAGTTCTATTGGAAAGGTAGTCCCTAAGCCTTGATGGCTAAGGTTTTGTCATTTGAACAGAACTTTGGCAGCTTAGCTAGATAAAAAAATAAAAAACCTTTGCCAAACAGGGCTTGGACATCCATCACCTACAAGGCGTTCATCACTCCATTCAACATCAAATCTGAGAAAACAAAGGCTATGCTTAGTTAAGAAAAACACCCAAAAGGTGGGGGGGAGGTGAATTGGGTTTTTTAAATCTTTTCAATCACAACAAAATTCAAACACAATATAAGCAAAGTAAAGAGATAGAGTTTAGAGAATTCAAACTCGGGTTTATAGTGGTTCGGTACTTCCTTGCCTACATCCACTCTCCTCAACCTCCTAACCGAGTGAGGGTTCCACTAACTTGAAGCTTCAACCAAGCTTCCAATCTTCTTACACTTGGATTCCGGCTCCAATGGGCTCTTACATAACCTCTTCAAGATTCAACCCTCTTGAAGGCTTTAACACTCAGATTTTTATAAGATATAGTCACTCAACCTAGCTTAAGGATGGCTCAAATACAAGACAAAACTAAGATGACACACAAGAGTGCACTAAAGGATATGCAAGTGGTGATTTAATGCACTATGAAAGAAATGAGAGTTTTTTGATCAAGAACAGGTAGATAGGCTATTGAATGCAAGTGTTCTCTTGTCAATAAATGAAGTGGAGCTCTCAATTTATAGGTTTCTAAGCTCAGGAGTCAAAAACAACAAAAGGTAACCTCGTCCAGTCGAGCTAGGGGTCGACTGGTTCACTAGCCATTGGAGCATTTAATGCATGACAGGTTACCGTTGCCTCAATCGGACCTCGATCGGTAAGAGAAACACCTCAACCAGGAAGAGAAGGCTACTGGGAGAGAGAGAAGGTTTTTGACTTTCTTCAACCGGTTGAGCCGGTTGGCCATAGCCTCGACCGGTTGAGCCATTTTGGCCCCGAAAACCTATTTTTTTTATTCATTTCTTTTCTAACACTTAGGCAAGGTCTTTAGGTAAATTATTAAGTCAATTATAAAACATTTTGCCTAAGGTACATTAGTTAGAAACTCGGGTTTTAATGAAATCAAAGTTTTAAATAATAAACCGAGTTTTCTAAGATGCATGAAACGTATGAAAATCCTAAGTGCACTCATACATTTATCTTACATTAGTTTCCTATGATCACAAGTCTTCCAAGCGTCTCGATCTTGTATCCATTTGGTCATTTGATGAATTTTCGAGTTTATACCTGAGATTCTTAAACATTTAAACCAATTTGTCACTTAACCATGGTTTGTTATCATCAAAACCCGATTAGGAGAACCCTTGGGCTAACAATCTCCTCTTTTTTTATGATGACAAACCTTGGTTATCTAGGAGAGAAAAAAAATCTCTCCCTCAAACCAATCATGGATCAATCAAACGATTTTTAATAGGAAGCAATGTAAACACGAAAATGAACAAGGGATCATAAAATATCATATCATATATATATGGAAACCTCACATGTACAACAAAATAGATATGACAATGATAACAATGACATGCATGAGAGTCTCCTAGATCTTATAAATTTCTCCCCCTTTGGCAACATAAAAAAAAAAAAAAACGGAGGGGGATGTCTAGATAGTCTCAAGGCTGAGGAGGTGGAGGAGGAAACACGGAGCGGAGGTAAGCCATCATCTCCTCATGCTGACTCGCCTGACAACTCTCAATACGATCAATGCTCTGCTGGAGATGCTCGAATGTAGCCTGCTGCTAATCCATACGCTTCTCTATGCGCTCAAATCACTGTTGGAAGTGATCAAACCGAGAAGTGACTCCAATCTGATACTGATCCATGTGCTCCTCCATAGAGTAGAAGCGAGAGTCATGGACTAAGGCAAGCTCCTTCATACGAGTCCCAAGGGAGCTGATATGAGCGGAGACATCCATCCAAGGCGCAAGATCAGGAGCGTGAGGTGCCTGAGATGGTAGCTTGGTGAATGATGACTGAGATGATGGTCCTGTTGTGAAAGTCGACTCAATCATCATAGGCTTTGAGAATGTAGCCTCAACATGAATGCCCTCTGACTGAGGTGGAGGCGAAATGTCAAGCTCGGGCCCTCTCTGCTCAAAGTCCCTTTGAGGGTCTAACTCATCCTCCATCTCTCTGATCTCAGCCTCCTCTTCTGCTTCGGGATGCATCTGATCATGTCTCCGGGCCTGTTGCTCAGCTTTCCTAACCCAAGAGCCATCGGGAGCCTTCTTGAACTTCATGCGCCCCAAAGACTGCTCATCATACGTGTTATAGATGGTGGGGGCCTCGAAATTCGTCTCTCTACTCAAGTCGACCCCAACATCCTTGAATACTAGGGTAATGAAGCGGCCGTAGGGAAGTACTCGTGTCGTGCTCTCAACGCAGGAGATCATATGCATCATAATCAGATATCCCACGTGAATCCGTCTCCCGATGAGGATCGAGTCCACAATAAATGCCTCAAGGTAGGAGACCTCATCTCGATGTCCTCCTCGTAGCAATAAAATAGAGCAGCTCATGTGGTGAAGGACTCGGCTGGTCACGATCAGGCTATGTGCTAATGGTTTGCCCATCCCCTAGGCATCGACAAGTCCGCACAACCTTTGAACAGCCTCTCTAGGCTCGAATCCCAGCACAGTGGGCCACGTCTTGGCCTCATACACTTGGAGTCCAACCGAAGGGATGTCGAGAATACGGTAGATACTCTCAGGACTCAATCTGATCTCAACTCCCCTCACAATGGACAATACGGGTCCTCCAAGCCCATAGGTCGCCCGGGAATAAAAAGCTCGCACCAGAGTCAGGAAAATCGGCTCAAAAATCGTCACAACTAGCAGTCATCCCATTCGACCGAATAGCCCCTCAAACCCGAAGTACTGAAGTTGGGAAAAATTGATACTTCTCCCTAGGACGACTTTCCTCTGGGCGAACTTTTGCTTGTAGCGTTGATAGTCTTCAATCGAACTAAAGAGGGTCGTGTCATACCTCACCTTTCGGTGAGCCTCCATCTGCTCGGGCTGAGATGGCTCAACAAGACGCTTGCCCTGAGCCCTAGAGGTGCTCGTCTCTCGCCTTGGTGCCATCCAATGAAACAGAAAGGAGAAGGAGAAGGCCAAAACGAGAATGAAAACAAATAGGAAGGAGCAACCACCAACTCGAAGCCCTAGGCGCACGGAGATGAAGCTGAACAGACCTTAAGGCACGCGGTGCAGAGAAAAGACGCTCCCAAAAGCTGAAACCCTGGGTTTCAAATCAAAACCCTAGCTCAAATGCGTCCCAAAATCCACTCAAAGTCTTCAATCAGTCCAAAATCCAACCCAAAATGGCCTCTGGAAGCAGGTATGTGAAATGGCGGCAAGCTATGGAGGAGAAAATGTGAGAAATGAAGTGCGCGCACAGGAGGAGAGGGGGGCTTTTTAAATTCTCAGCCCCGACGAACCAGTCGACTGCCTGGTCAACGGTCAACGATCAACGGTCATGGTCAACGGTCAATTTTTCCAAATTTTGTTGCATTTCTTGTCTCGTGATCCTCCCACTACCCTTTTCAGTTGAAATCCCCAATTTTTTATGTCCAATGCCACGGGAATTTTGATTTTTGGTCAAAATTTGACCTCTTTCCTAGGATTATTTCTATATGATGCATATGATATGAATTTCATGCAATCATAGGGTATATTCAAGTGTAATATCAACAAGAATTCATCAAACAATCATATGATCATAAATAAATCACCCCTAGTTGTCTTCTAATATCAACAAATTGCTCTTCACTTAGGGGTTTTGTAAAAATATCTGCAAGTTGATCTTTTGTGCTTACAAATTCAAGTGTAATGTCACCCTTTTGTGCATGGTCTCTAAGGAAATGATGTCTTATCTCTATATGTTTAGTCCTAGAGTGTTGTATCGGATTTTTTGAAATGTTTATGGCACTAGTGTTATCACATTTTATAGGAACATACTCAAAAATCAAATTGAAATTACTAAGTGTTTGTTTCATCCAAAGGATTTGTGCATAACATAAACCGGCTGTTATGTATTCGGCTTCCGTCGTAGACAAAGCTACCGAATTTTGCTTCTTACCATGCCATGAAACAAATGAGTGTCCTAGGAAATGACAAGTGTCACTAGTGTTTTTCCTCTCAACTTTACAACCGGCAAAGTCGGCATCCGAGTATCCAATTAATTCAAAGTTATCACCCTTAGGATACCATAAGCCTATGTCCATAGTCTCTTTTAAATATCTAAGAATTTGTTTTACAACACTTAAATGAGATTCCTTATGACAAGATTGAAATCTAGCACACAAGTATACACTATACATGATGTCGGGTCTACTAGCGGTCAAATATAGCAAAGAACCTATCATGCCTCTATACATAGTTGAGTTGACAGGCTTACCTTTCTCATCCATGTCAAGCTTGATGGATGAACTCATTGGAGTCTTCATTGTTTTGGCTTCCTCCATATTGAACTTTTTGAGGAGATCTCTTATATACTTTGCTTGATTGATGAAGGTTCCTTCCTTTAGTTGCTTGATTTGAAGTCCAAGGAAGAAGTTAAGTTCTCCCATCATGCTCATTTCAAACTCACTATGCATGCATTTAGAGAATCTTCACAAGAGAGACATTAGTAGCTCCAAAAATGATATCATCAACGTATATTTATACTAAGAGCATGTCATTTTCTTTGGTTTTATAAAAGAGTTGTGTCAATTTTCCATTTTAAAACCCTTTTTCAAAAGAAATTTACTCAATCTTTCATACCATGCTCTAGGTGCTTGTTTCAAACCATAAGTGCCTTTTTAGTCTAAAAACATGATTGGAAAGTTAAAACTTTAAAACCGGGTGGTTGTTCACATATATCTCTTCATTTATAAAGCCATTTAAGAAGACACTTTTCACATCCATTTGATATAAACAAAGTCTTTAAAACATGCAAAGGCAAGTAGCATCCTAATGGCTTCCAATCTAGCTACGGGATCAAAGTTTCTTCAATCTATCCTTTTTTCTTGATTAAAACCTTGGGCTACCAATCTTGCTTTGTTCCTTATAATTATGTCATTTTCATCCATTTTATTTCTAAAGACCCATCTAGTTCCAATAACACTTTGATTTTGAGGTCTTGGCACTATTCCCATACTTCACTTCTTTCAAATTGGTTTAACTCTTCTTGCATGGCAATCATCCAATTTTCATCAACTAGAGCATCTTTTATATTTTTAGGTTCAATTTGAGAGATAAAAGCAAGATTATTGCAAATATTTCTAAGAGATGATCTAGTTTTTACCCCACTAAATGGATTACCTATAATTTGATCTTGTGGGTGGTTGATGACAAACTTCCAATCTTTAGGGAGGTCTCGGCTTGATTCACCTTGCACTTGTTGAGGAGAAGGTAGTGCCAAAGGTGATTCTTCTTTCTTGGGATCCTCTACAACTTCTTCTTGTTGCCTTCTATCTTCAATTTGTAATTTTCCCATAGAAGTCTCCAAGCCTAAATCATCATCAAAGTTCTCTCTTTCTTGGAGAGAATTGTTAGATTCATAAAAAATAACATGGATGGACTCCTCAACTACCATGTTTCTTTTGTTAAAAACTCTAAAGGTTTTACTTGAAGTTGAGTAACCAAGAAAAATTCCAACATCCGATTTTGCATCAAATTTTCAAGATTGTCTTTAGTGTTTAATATAAAGCATTTGCACCCAAAGACTTTGAAATAACTAATGTTGGGTTTTTTGTTTTTCCAAAACTCATAGGGAGTTTTCTTAAGAATAGACCTTAATAAAATTTTATTTAAAACATAACAAGAAGTGTTAACTGCTTCGACCCAAAAGTATTTTGGTAAATTGTTTTCATTTAGCATGGTTCTAACCATTTCTTGAAGAATTCTATTTTTCCTTTCAACTACCCCATTTTGTTGAGGAGTTCTAGGAGCCGAAAAGTTGTGGTTAATATCATGCTCATTGCAATAGTCTTCAAAATTAATATTTTCAATTTCTCTCACATGATCACTTCTTATACAAGTAATTGTAAAACCTTTTTCATTTTGAACTTTGTTGCAAAACTTTGAAAACTCATAAAAGACTTCATTCTTTTGACTTAAAAATAAGACCCAAGTGTATCTAGAGAAGTCATCCACAATAACAAAAGCATAGGTTTTTCCTCCAAGGCTTGGTGTACTAGAGAGACCAAATAAATCCATATGCAACAATTCAAGAGGCCTAGTTGTTAAAATGAAATTTTCGTTCTTAAAAGAGTTTTTTATTTGTTTTCCCATTTGACAAGCTTCACAAACTTTGTCTTTTTTAAAATTTATTTTGGGAAGGCCTCTAACAAGTTCATCTTTGTTGAGTTGGGAAATGAGGTCCATGTTAGCATGTCCCAACCTCCTATGCCACAACCAACTTTAATCATGCATGCTTGAAAAGCATCT
The DNA here is from genome assembly GCF_004353265.1 of Vitis riparia. Taxonomy (NCBI): domain Eukaryota; kingdom Viridiplantae; phylum Streptophyta; class Magnoliopsida; order Vitales; family Vitaceae; genus Vitis; species Vitis riparia. The sequence continues at coordinate 218,200 of NW_023269697.1, read as the reverse complement.
ATCATCGCCATCATATTTTGAAATATTTATTACATAAACATTATCACATCTATGGCCCATGAAGATGGTTTTATCATTTTGAATATCTTTGATGATGCAATGAGATGCTTCAAAAATCACTTTAAAACCTTTGTCACAAAGTTGACTTATGCTCAAGACATTATATTTTAAACCATCTACTAATAAAACACTTTCAATAAGAGAGGATGTGTCATTACCAATGTTGCCTTGACCAATGATCCTTTCTTTGGAATTGTCTCCAAAGGTAACGTATCCTCCATTTCTCTTTGTAAGGAAAGCAAACTTGGATTCATCCCCAGTCATGTGTCTTGAGCATCCACTATCCAAGAACCACTTATCCTTCTTTGATCACTACAAAATAAAATTTAAGTTGATTTAGGTACCCATATCTTTTTGGGTCCTTGAGGATTAGTGACCTTGGATTTCTCAACCCAAATCTTTTTAGCTTTAGCATTTGAGTTCTTTTCAGAACCATTTCTTAAGGGACATGTACTACTAATGTGCCCTCCTCTTCTACAAAAATTGCAAGTGGTAAAAGGACTTACACTTGCAGATTATTTTACAAAGTAGTTTTTAAAATACTTTTGATTTTTTGAAGATTTGAATCCTAGCCCTTGTTTGTCAAAGACACATTTTTGGCTAGCTAAGATCATTTCAAAAGATTTTGTCCACAAGAGAAAATTGAAAGAGAGGAGGTTAACCATTCATTTTTCTTTTTCAAAATCTCATTTTTCACTCCTCAAAATCTCATTTTCTTTTTCAAGATGAGTTTTAGATATTTCAACAATTGAAAAATTTTCTTTCACTTCTCCAAGTTCCTTTTCAAGTTCTGAATTTTCTTTTTAAGAGAATATTTTCAAACTAAGTTTTCAAAATCCTCATATAATTCTTCAAAAACATCATGCATATCTTCATCACTAAGGTTAGAGTTTACCTCATCAAGATCATCTATTGCCATGAAGCACATGTTTGCCACTTTCTTCTCATTTTCTTCTCTTGAGGATTCTTCACTTTCACTCCAAGTGGCCATCATTAACTTCTTCATTCTTCTTTTGGCTTCACTCTTGTAGAGAGGACAATCATATTTAATGTGTCCCGATTTTTTGCACTTGAAGCATGTCAAATCTCTTTTCTCATCCCATTTTTCCTTATCACCATGGGATGAAGATTCCTTTTTAGAAGGATCCCTTCTAGAGGCGAATTTCCTTCCCCTAAACCTTTCACCTCTCATGTATTTGTTAAGTTTTCTTGTGATGAGGGCTAAGTCATCATCTTCATCACTTAGCTTTTCTTCTTCAACATCTTCTTCTTCCTTGGTTGTGGCTTTGAGGGCTATGCTCTTCTTCTTTTTTGCCTTCACCCTCTTGTAGCTTCTTTGTCAAATTGATCTCATATGTCATTAATGACCCTATGAGCTCTTCCATAGATAGCTTAGTCAAGTCTTTTGCTTCTTGAATTGGGTGACCTTGGTATGCCACTTTGATGGGAGAGACCTCAATATCTTCATCACCTTCTCGGATTCTTTGTAGGTTTTTCCCAAAGCTTCAAGACCATTGACAATGTCGGTGAACCTAGTAATCATCTCAACAATAGTCTCAGTTTCTTTTATAGAAAACAATTCATAGTTATGAACAAGTAAATTGATTTTTAACTCTTTCACTTGATTAGTTCCTTCATGAGTTATTTCAAGCAACCTCCAAATTTCTTTAGCTGATTTGCATTGACATATTTTATTATATGCATTTCTATCCATAGCACATTGCAAAGTAAAAACGGTTTTAGCATTTAATTGAAAGTTTCGTCTATCAAGCTCATTCCATTCTTGCTTGGATTTTGGAACCAAAACTCCATCAACTAGTTTAGTGGGAAAAGTTGGGTCATCTTCAATGACATCCCATACATTTAAATCAGTAGATTACAAATACCAAGTCATTCTAGTTTTCCAATAGGAATAGTCGGTTCCCGTAAAGAATGGAGCTCTATGTTTTGAAAATTTTTCAGCTTGGGATGAGCTTGATGGAATAACCATTTCCTCTTAGACGATTAAGTCTTTAAAAAACAAGAGGTCTAGCTCTGATACCAATTGAGAAAACAAAGGCTATCCTTAGTTAAGAAAAACACCCAAAAGGGGGAAGGAGAGGGGGGGTGAATTGGGTTTTTAAAATCTTTTCAATCACAACAAATTCAAACACAATATAAGCAAAGTAAAGAGATAGAGTTTAGAGAATTCAAACTCGGGTTTATAGTGGTTCGGCACTTCCTTGCCTACGTCCACTCTCCTCAACATCCTAACCGAGTGAGGGTTCCACTAACTTGAAGCTTCAACCAAGCTTTCAATCTTCTTACACTTGGATTCCGGCTTTAATGGGCTCTTACACAACCTCTTCAAGATTCAACCCTCTTGAAGACTTTAACACTCAGATTTTTATAAGATATAGTCACTCAACCTAGCTTAAGGATGGTTCAAATACAAGATAAAGCTAGGATGACACACAAGAGTGCACTAAAGGATATGCAAATGGTGATTTAATGCACTATGAAAGAAATGAGAGCTTTTTGATCAAGAACAGGTAGATAGGCTATTGAATGCAAGTGTTCTCTTGTCAATAAATGAAGTGGAGCTCTCAATTTATAGGTTTCTAAGTTCGGGAGTCAAAAACAGCAAAAAGTAACCTCATCCGGTCAAGATAGGGGTCGACTGGTTCACTAGCCGTTGGAGCATTTAATGCATGACAGGTTACCGTTACCTCAACCGGACCTCGACCGGTCCTCGATCGGACCTCGACCGGTCCTCGATCGGACCTCGACCGGTCCTCGACCGGACGACCACAACCGGTCGACCGGTTCCTCAACCAGTTGAGCCGGTTGGCCATAGCCTAGACCGGTTGAGCCCTTTTGGCCCCGAAAACCTATTTTTTTTTATTCATTTCTTTTCTAACACTTAGGCAAGGTCTTTAGGTAAATTATTAAGTCAATTATAAAACATTTTGCCTAAGGTACATTAGTTAGAAACTCGGGTTTTAATGAAATCGAAGTTTTAAAGAATAAACCGAGTTTTCTAAGATGCATGAAACGTATGAAAATCCTAAGTGCACTCATGCATTCATCTTACATTAGTTTCCTATGATCACAAGTCTTCCAAGCGTCTCGATCTTGTATCCATTTGATCATTTGATGAATTTTCGAGTTTATACCTGAAATTCTTAAATATTTAAACCAATTTGTCACTTAACCATGGTTTGTTATCATCAAAACCCGATTAGGAGAACCCTTGGGCTAACAAAATCCATCATCATTCTTAGGCAAGCTAAACTTGACGGCTTTAGGAGCCTGACTTGGGTCTTTGAAATAAGACAATTTCAGATCTTAGAAGTTTTTCATCTACTGCTGGAGTTGCTGGAGCTGTTGCTATGGGTTGGGTTGCTTTCCTTCCGGCTAGTTGCCACCATTGTTGGTTTCGCTTTGCAAATATGCTGCAAAAGGCTCAGAAGCAAGAGATGAAACTTCTGAAATGGGAATTCCGATGGCCTTGACTATTGCGATGACGTACAATGGCGGATGATCCGCCAGAAATGAGAGCTTGACCTCCATCCTAAGAATCATCATATTTAAGCTTTGGATCCGTGCCTGAGATGTTTAGTTTAATCGTCATTCTCCAGATTTATCCAACAAGAAACTTCTATCTCTGACTCACTTAGACTGGTATTGACGACAAGGCTCCCCAATCATACAAGAAACCAATAGGAGCAGGTCCAAGTCTTACAAGATATCTCACCTCATACCTTTCATCTAAAGTCTTCCTCACCACCTACCTCCTCTTCATTGGACCCTTTTGATCACCTCCAAATCCGTAAGAACAAAACCAAAACTATTCCCTTTCCCATTGGTAGCATTGATGATAGCTGAGAACAAACAAGCAGACACTGAAGCCATAAAATAAGCATCAGGCACGACCAAACATTATCTTAAAAAATAATGAAACTAAAAGAGGATTGGAAGACCAGGTGTAGAGAGCTAAAGGTTCCAAAACAGAGCATCCATTATCACAATCCAATTAACATCCATGTTTCCTTCAAGCTGATGGTGGACTCTAGTTGTTTTATCAATTACAAAAAGCCAATCTACATTTTTGGGTTTTCACTCATAGAAAGAATCTCAAGTGTGGAAGCCAAAACAGAGACCCGGATTAGAACACCCATGTACAAAATAGAGAGAAACATAGGATATAATGGAATGGAGCTTTAAAAGAGAATGAACAAAGACCAAACACCCAACAAATATGAAGAAACCCGATTCATTTTTCTTTATATTTGGGTTTAAAGGTCGGTGGATTGAACCGGGAAAATATCTTAAGAGAAAAATTCATTGATACAAGAAGGTTTTCAAATATGAAATAACCAATCAAAGCACAGTTAGATTATTCTAGAATGAAACCAGAGAAACAGAAGCTAGCCACCTTAACCAAACCAATGCGACCTCACAAACAATGCAAAATAATCACATGAAAAAAAAAATAAGAGAAGTGTGATGATGTAATAATCCATGAACCTGATCAATATTACCAGGTAATGCTCTCCTCCGGCAGGAGTTTGCTTGGCTTCTACCAAACTTCTTCTCCTAGCTTCTTCAAACTTAGCCAAAAGTCATCATCTCTTTTTTCCGTTCTCTTTTTCTCACACCTAAAAAAAACCTCTCCTTCCTCTTTGCTCTTTCTCTTCCTTTCTTCTTTTTCTCCGCGTCCTCCCACCCATTCCACTACTCCTACCATCATCCTTTGAAGCTCACTATGCCAGTCATCATCCTTTGAAGCTCACTATGCCAGTCATCATCCTCTATTCAGAGACGTCCCTCTCTCAACCACCACCATGGCAAGATGGTTTGTTTTTTAATGCTTAATAGCGTTAAGTATTAGATTGTTTGTTTTTTCAATATTTTATTTCTATTAAATATTAAAAAAAAAATAACATGTTAGTTTTTCTATTTAGAAAAATCCAAATATTTTTATTTTTTATATTCAGCAAAAATTTTATAATAAGTCATGAAAAAATAGAAAAATAAAAAACCTAAAGTTTGAAAGCAAATTACTTTCAGTAAAAAGTTGAAAAACAAACCCCAAGTCTATGACAAAAGTTTTTCAAGTAAAAAAATCTCCTTTGATTATCAAGTGTTTAATAATAATTTAGCATATACCCTTTTAACAATCTAATACTTCTAATTAAACCACTTAATCACTTTATTTCATGGTATAATAATTTAAGGAAGATTGTGTTAATTATGTTAAATAAAAAATAAATTAAATTAAAAACATAATCTAATAAAAAAAATGCTACGTGCTTATTTGGATACCATTCTTATTTTTTATTTTTAAAAATAGAAATGAGAAGTAACTTATATATATAATATAATAACTTTTATTTCAACAAATCACATCCACTTAGCTTCTCCGTTCATTCACTTAAAAAAATTAAAATTAAAATACTTGTTTCTTCCTAAATAAAACAAAAAATGAATATTTATTACTTTCATAAATATCATATCTTAGTGCAATTGGTGCATTACTGAAATTCCTCGAACTTGTATAAATATATCAAAGCCTAAATACATAACAATCTTGTCTAGCAAAACTAGAGAAATGACCACTATGATAAGTTGTATTCAAGTTGTCATCTTTTGATATTAATATTAATGTGTTTAGTTATTTAAGTTAAAAATAGTAATTATCTATTAAATTTGAATAAAGTTTAATCTAAAAAAGAAAAAATATATATATGAATAAAATTTTTCTAAAATATCTAATTAAATCTAGACCAAATAAAAGAAACCAAAAAAAAATCACCCGTTCAATTTCAAATCTACTAAAAGAAAGTAGAGGTTCTCTTACTTGACTAAAAGTTCATATAGTAATAATTTTAGGAAACATTTCTAACCTTTAAGTTACAAATACTTCCAAAAATCACTGCTAAACATACTCTAAAAGTATGTTTAGCAGTGTTTTTATTCGAAATATTTTTAGTAAAAGTGTTTTCTCTAAAATTGTTTTTAAGATAATCACATTTCAAGTATTTCTTTAAGAAATATTATAAATATTTTTCAACATTATAAATGATTTTGCAAAATTTTAACTGTTTCATAAATTTTGTCATAACACCTGAATTTTTTTCAAAAACATTGTCAAACCAATTCCAAATTATATATTAGTGTAACCAAGTTAAGCATTGATCACTCTTAATAGAGAAAAACTATTTATAGAATATATTTCATAATAATGGACACGTAAAAATGAAGATTTTAGGCATAAAATTTACTTAGATGGGTTGTCCATCTCCCTTGCTCCTTTCTCTAGATCACATAAGATTAGTTAAACATAGTAGAAGGTCTCTTCTCACAACTCATACTTAGACGACAAGAAAATAAAAAAGAAAATAACAAAAAATTAAAGTTTATTGAAAAGAAATTTGAAAACACAAGCCACTTATTATAAAATAACAATAAAAATCTCAAAATTATATCGGAAAAGTTTGATTTTGAAATTCTAAGATGAATTCAAACTTAAAAGTTTGATTTAAAAATATGAATGTTGATTTCAAAATGGTTATTCTCATTTGAAATTAACTACTAAGCTTTATCATAATATTACAATTTTGAAAGGGCTCTCCTTACTTCGAAATTTTGAAGTAAGGCATTAGTTGTCCTTTTTCTCATTACCACTACTTTATTTTTGAATGTTTTGACTTTGGAGAATTCATGCATTGACTTCCACGTTTTTGGTTTATTTAGCCACCATTTGCTTCTTCTTGTCAATTTGAGTTGATTTTCATGTCTATTTCTACTTCCATCAACCTCATGAAATATTTTTTTTTCCTTGGAAATCATCTAAATTGGGCTTTTTATTATCTTTTTACTATATTTTCACTAGATTGAAATATTATTACTCAAATGGAAACTTAGCACATGTTTAAGTTAAGATGAACTAACACACACTCAAAATACAATATAAAATCTTTGTTTTAAATATTAAAAAACCTCAATTTTGAATGTTAATAAGATGTATCTTACAAATGTTACATATAGTCCAAATTTAGTGTCTCTATTAATTTGCCAGTAAGATATAATTTTACACCAATGTTCAAGCATTTAAAGTAATACTACACTAATTTAAAGATATTAAAATAAAGTTAATATAACATTTTTGTGAGATAACTAATATGACTTTATTTCATTAAAGAGGATAAAAAATGCAATTGCTTTGATATGCAAATATTGATTATCTTTCAAATTTCGAAAAATTTCAATCTCAAACAAGCTATGTGTCTATCCATGGCAATGTTATGGTATCATGGGAATCGACAGAGCAAATGATAATAATTTCTTTGAATCATTAAAAAGTATTTGTAATTCATAGAGTAAGTTGAAAACACATATCATTAATACTTGTAATCTAATATATTTGAAAATCATGTGGATTATCCTCCATCAAAGATAGTTTGACATGATACATGAAGATATGCGTTGTTTATTGCATGAATAAAAAAAGATATATTAAAAGTGATTGGAATAAGCATATATACTCACAAGTTTTAAAAGAATTGTGTAACTGATGTTTTACAAATAAAATTATGTAACTATCTAACGAAATTATGTGAAGTTCACAAATAGTAAATTTATGATAATGACTCCAAAGGATGGCGAATTGGGTTATTGTAACTTTTTGAAATTTTTATCAAATTACAATATAATATGTAATAATAACATAAAGCATAATCAATAACACTATCAGGAAAATTATAGAGAGATGATGAAAGGGAATGCAAACAAATATTTTATCATGGTTTGACAAATCCTACCTATATTCATACTTCCAAGCTTCTTCCCAGCCTTGAGATTTTTCACTATGTCTTCAAGAGCCTTCTAATCGAGATTCAAATACACATACATGGTTTCTTGGTATCAAAGGACCTCTACATTTTCTTGGTGCAATCCTCACACTTTAAAAGCTTTCTACAACCTTTGCAAGGTTCTCACAAGATTCTTTCAATTATAAGAAGAGATAGAAGCGAAGAACTCTTTCTTAAGAGTAGACATACAGAGTGAAGTATTTGGACTTACGTACAATTAATAAGGTTGCAAGTTGAGGTTTGATACATTATAAAATATACTAAAGTAATAATGATTTGCAAGTTGTTGATCTAATATAAATGATTTATATTTGTGTTGTGCCCGTTGAAGCGTCAATGTAAGTATATTAATATAAGAACACAAAAAATAAAGAAAACCACACAAAAGGTACACAAGGTTTTTATGTTGTTCGACCAATCATGTTTACCTCCATAAATGAGAGAGAACATAAGCCATTTGTATCTCTACCCTTAACCATGAACCCTTTTACTCCACTAGATATTTCTCACTTTCCATCACTTTTATATCCTAGTAAGCTCTTTTGCTCCATAAGGTGTCTATCGCTCTTCCTTATATCTCTATTTTATCTCTCTCTAATAACTTTACCTAGAATGTTTAAAAAGATATTCTAACTAACTAACTTTCCTTATTCTATAAGGACTCTAATTACAATCACATATTAATTTAGGGAATATTTTATGTAATATTTTTTTATAAAAAAAATATATATATTCTAAATAAAAATTTGAGATACCTCCCTAACAATCTTCACCTTGAATCAAATTTCATTAGTCAATGTTCAATCTCTCCATGATTTACAATTTCCTTATGTGCATCGCTCTCCTCGTGTGTCACTGTTCCCTTTGTGCACCACATTTTGTTGCACATTATAATCTTCTTGTTTCTTGTATCACATTTTGATAAGAGAATAATTGATTTCACCCTAACTAAAATTCATTTTTGTAATCATCTTTTATGTTATGTTATTCCTTACTCTTTTAGACATCTTTAACCAAAGCTCTTCCAAACATCTTCAACCAAAGATTCCTTCAAACATCTTCAACTAAGACTCTCCCTGACATCTTTAACCAATACCTTGATATCACTTGTTGAGCCAGCGAAATGTAAACATATTAAAGGAAAATCACTAAAAAATAGTCAATTGGCCAATCAATTCATCGATTACTAATCCAGTAGACATTGACAAGGTGAACCAACCAGCCACTTTGATCAAATTGTTTTAGTCAACAATACAAAAACTAAAAAATTATTACATAAATGACCTTTAATGACTTGGATCGGCTTTGAAAGTTAAGATTAAAAAAGCTTTTTTTAATGATGAAAATGCATATCAAAATATGAGTTTGTATCATTTAAAGTATCGATATCATTTTTCATAAAAAGCATCAATAATGCACAAATGAGTTACTTTAAAAAGTTTACTCTTTTCTGCTTAGGGATGCTTACTTTTTATAAAGGTCAATGTTAAGACATATTTATTGTTATTCGAGTACACAAATCCTATCTTAACATGCTTAAGACCATCAAAAATCTGATTTATATCTTCAAAAAATCTCTTACTTTCCCTAAGACCTTTTAAATCCTAACTTGACACGCCTAAGATTTTTTTTTTTTTAATAAAACTTGTATTTGTTAATTTTCTTATAAATATTATTTTTATAAAATATTAACAATTTATTTTTACTAAAACATTTAGATATTTTAGTTATTTTGGATCTTCATTTAGTAATGCTATTAATTTAGCATTGTATTTAGATGCATTTCTTTTTCTTAAAAAAAAAAAAAAAAAAAGTTAACCTCAATACAAAAAATATAATTTACCTGATATCCTTATAAAAATTTAAATTCAAGGCAATAAATTTTTTTTATGCCTTGAATTTTATAAACAATTTTTAAAACCATTATTATTTTTTAACATAAACCTTTAAAAATATCTTGTAAAAAAGTTATTACTCTTTTTTATTTTAAAAACAAAAATAAGAAATGTATTGAAACAATTGTAAGTTAATTTTTTTTATTATTTGTATATATTTATCCATATTAGGTGATTTGAGCTAACCCTATCAATAATCAACAAGAATATTCACTTTTATTTAATTTAAAATATTATAATTCAAACTATTCATTTTCTTATTTTACAACATTATTATTGTAACAATCTGTATTCATCATATAAATATTATCCGTTTTCGATCATTTTTTTCATGATTTTAAAACACGTTTATATGGTAAAGAAAAACTCATACATATGCAATATTAGGAATTTTTTTTTGGATATCACAATTATTATTATAAAATGAATTTGGAAAAAGACGGGATATAATAAGTGTAAGTGGGTAAGTGGCACTTGAGACATAAAATTTAGTTAGTTAAATAATGATTGAACAGGTGGACCGTTGGACTAATGAATCCCACTGCCTTGGCTCCAACCACTGACCACTAAGCACTAATCAAAAAAGTAGGCTGACTGCTGCAAACATGCATGGGCCTTGTAAAATAGCTGTCCACTCCAAGAAACTCAGAAAAACACATTGATCTTTATCCTAGTTGCCGAGAGTCAAGGTCCGTATAAGCAAGAAGACACCCTGTCCTAACCGTAGGCACCACCCACCGTCCCACCCTTCACCTATTCATTCCTGCTTGCTCACGTTATGCCCAAAATTCCGGAAATGGCCATAAAGGAAATGCCCACATCAACCTACCACGCAAAAAAGGAAAAAACAAGGAAAACGATTTGATTTTAATTTCATTTCCATTTAAAAGGTTTAGAAAAGTAAAATGTTGTTTGTTTTTTTAGAACTTAAAACTGTGTTTAACAAGGTTAAGTATTAAGTATTTTTTGTTTTTTTTTTTTAAAAAGCAAATGATTATTCATTTGTTTAGAAAAAAAATTAAGGAATTTTTTGGAAATCCTACAAGATTTATTCGTTCTTTTTTTTTCTTTGATAGATGACCAGAGTTTCATTTCGGCTTGAATCCTATCAAGAGTTCCATTAGAGATTATAAATTGTTGAAAAACAACGAAGTGTTGTCACTTCCTTACGAGAAAACAAAGAAATAGTTAATATATTCAAGATGATTACATTAAAAAAAAACTTATATATTATTTTAGTGTTCAAAAATATATATAAAAACATTTAAAAAATCAGTAATAAATTTAACAAAAAGTAAAAAAAAGAAAAAAAACAGATAATTTAAAATTTGAAAATAAATGACTTTCAGCAAATTGTTAACAAATCTTAAAAATCATAATTTTTTTAAAACTATCTAAAAAAAAATTAATTTTTAAAAATTTGAAGATATAAAATAAATTCATGTTTTTATATAAAAGTTATTATATTTTATATACAAATTATTATTATTTTATATTTTTAAAATAAAAAATAAACAATGTATCCAAATAAACATTAAAATTTTTATTTTACATTCAAGTATTAAAAATAAGATTTAAAATGGATGAGAATTGAATATTTTTTTAAAAAAAATAAAGAAACCTAAATGAAGCTTGAGAAAATCCCATAACTCAACCATTAAGACCATGTTAGGGCTTGAAGATTCCAATACAAGAAATCATGTATATGATTGGCCAATGAAAGAAGAAAGAAAAAAAAAAAAAAAAAGACAGAAAAGGAAAGAGTAGTCCAAAATGCATGTGGGGAGGTTTTTGGCTGGTTCAATGCACCCAAAGAAGCCACCATACATTCCCTGTCTAGCCCACATGAAGCAAACCCTACAAAAGTTGTTCCCATGGCCATATGATTTTTCATTAATTTTTATTTTTATTTTTATTTTATCTTATTTATATTGGTGGGGCACCATATGATTACTTGCCAAACCCATCCACATGGGGAGTCAAATCATTTGTCAACTGTCATTGCCCAAATTTTCAGCATGGCCCATTAATAATCTTGAAAGAATTCATGTTTTTTTTTTTGTAAATATTTCCCTAATTTACTGTTTTTTCCTCCATTAATATTCACTATATTACTTTAGTAAGTCTTCCCAATTTCTACCCTTTCCCACCCTAATGATATAAATATTTTACTAATTTACTATTTTTTTTTCTCATTATTTCTGTTTCACATCGATTCTATAAAACGCTCTTTGTATAAGAAAATGCTTTTGAAAAAAAATATAGATGTTGGATAAATTTTAAAAAACACTTTTAAATATTTAAAAGATTACTTATATTATTAGAAAATCATTCATAACCTTTTTTTTTTATAAACACTTGAATTTTGTTAATTGTGAATTTAAAAAGTATTTTTAAGCCTAAAAAGTATTTTTGAAAAAAAAATAAATGTTTTGTTAAAAATCTCTTTGCAAAATCTATAGACTTATTTATAGTGTTGAAAAATCACTTGTAATGATGTTGAATAAGAGTGCATTTAACAGTTATTTTAAAAAGTGTTTTTAATTTTTTTAATATTTGAAATTTTTATTTTTAAGTATCAGAAATGTTAAAAATATTTTTCAAAATTATTACCAAATACATTTTAAGATAGCGTTTAGTATTGATTTTATGAAGTGTTTTTAACTTTTTTAATATTGTAAATACAAATTTTCAAGCCTTATAGTGTTTTGAAAACACTTCTAAAATCACTATCCAAACATTTACATAATTTAGTAATCTAACACATTTTTATTTTTTAGTTTTTTTTTTTTATTAAAAATAATTATTTTTTAAATATTAAAAATATTAAAAACACTTCTTAAAATTACTGTCAAACACACTTTAATGATTCTTTTTAAAAACACTTTTTAAAAAAATTTTTTCACTAAAATATTATCAAATACACTTTGATTTTCCTTCAAACGAAACATTCCAAGTAAAAACACTATAAAAAACATTCTAATATTTCCATATTACTTTAATAAGTTTCCTGATTTCTAGCCCTTTCCTCCGTAATTATGATCCTTGACGTTGGCAAAAAAATATGAAAAAGTATACCAAGGACAAATTATATAGTTATGATTATTTCTTTTGTCTTCATTGATTATATGTTTTTTTTTATCTCATTCAAATCTCAAATCCAATCTCATGACCTTTTAATATTTGGATTGTTACTCATGATTTAATATATATATTAATTTACAAGATTAATCCAATCCTAAATCAACCAACTCATCCATGCCATCATTATTTAACCCACCAACTCCACCTAGACTCATGGTTTGCTTTCGATGTTCTTCATCGATGTGTACGGACAAAGACTCCTAAAAACCCAAAAAAGAAAAGGCATTTGGCAAAAGTTGGGTTGATCAAAAAATAATAAGATGCCGATTATTTTATGCATCATCCAATTATAAGATAAGATCCAAAATTAAACAAGATAGATATCACTATTGTCATCAAATTTGTGACATTCCATGCTAGCTGATGGATGAAGATGTGGACTCAATAGATTTTTTATGCCACTAGCAATGACCATGACCCATTGGGCCCAAAATCTTGTTTTGCTTTTCATTGGCAAATGTTTCTTTAATGTGTAGGATTTGCCCACCTTTTTGCCACCAAGTATATGCCTTTCTTCACCAACTCATCTACAAAAATGCCCCTTCTTCTTTATTACTTTTGTTTGAGATTTTTTTAGAGAAACAAATGCTTTCATATTTAGTAGGGATTTGCTCATGCGGGTATTTGAAATTTAAGAGCTTATTTCAAGGTCTTAAGTTTCTCATAAAAACTTAATTTTGACTTATATAATTAGTTTTTTTTAAATTATAATTTTGGGTTTAATTTTTACTTTAAGTTGAAACAAAAATTAAAATAAAATTAATTTTCAATATGTACTATTAATAGGGCCTAAATTCAATTAATAATATGAAGTGTAGAATGATCGGGGCCTTAAAAATTAAGGGTGAGAAGACATCCATACTTTGAAAATCACCATTTAGTGCAGCTATGGTGTTTGGTGAAATGCTTAAAAGAGGGTAAATTCCAAAAAGTTAAAAATTTTGCATGCTTAAATAAAAATAGTTGCGGACTAAAGTCTAAAACCCAAAAATGAAATCATTTCATTTTAAAGGTACATTAAAAGCCAGACCTCTCTATCATCCGGTCAAACTCCACAAACAGCGACAGTGTCATATCCGTAAATAAATCCTGAAACACGGGCACTAGAAATGCCATATTTTCAGACAATAGATACAGTGACAGGAGTGATATATAAGTCTTCACTCTCCATTTTCGCTCTGCTTTCTCTCCCCTGTCCACTCCACACACAAATCACCGTCTCTGAAACTCTAACGCTTAGATCTGAGCGCACAAACCCCACAAACCCTAACTCCAACCACGATCTGGGTCAGCATTATCTGCTTCGTCTCTGATTTTATCATTTAGTTGCAACTCCTCATTCTTTACTCTTTAGAGTGACTGTTTCTGGGTTCTTTTGTTCAATGCTGTTTGGTTACTGGGTCAGGCTTGTTCAGGGAGATCCTGTGTGTTTTTTTTGAAGTTGTTCATTTTTTGGTTGTGGTTTATGTAGGGTTAGGGGTAGTATTGGTGTGGATTTTTTCTTACTGCGGGTTTACAGATGTAATTTGATTTGTTTGTCGGGGTTGAGTGGGATGGTTGGGTGGTAGGTTGTTTGTTGATGAGAAAATGGTGAAAGTGTGCGGAAATTGGGAGTTTGGATTTGTTGTTACCGGGATCTGAGAGAACAAAACCTCCCTGGACTTGGTGTTATGAGTTTGTGATTCTGTTTTTAATGACCTAATTTGGTGTATTAATTGGGTTTCAGTGGGATGATCTAGTAGTACTCTGTTTGGTTCCTGAGAAAATGGCGGAAATATAAAGAAATTGGGAGTTCGGATTTTTTGTTGTTAGGATCTGAGAGAAAAAACTTCATATCTTGGGGTTTGGGGTTGTTGTGCTTCTTGACGGTGATGGATGGATGATTTAGGGTTGGTAATTGTGATAAGTACAGAAGGTTGATGATAGTGACTGATGGACATCTTTATAAAATTAAGGGGTGGGTTTTTGTGTTTTGCTTGATTGAGGAGTTTGTGATTTTGTTTACTGCTATATTTTGGTCAGTCAATTGCCTTCTGAGTAAAGTGATCTAGTAGGCGTCTACTTGGCTGCTAACAAAATGCGGGAAATGAAAAGAAATTAGAAATTTGTTAGTTGGGATCGGAAGACTAAAACCTCCTGACATTGGGATTTCGAGGTTGTTGTGCTTCTTGATTATGATTGATATAAAGCTTACAGGTAGTGAGTGTGATAAGTATATGACAGTGATTGATAGACCTTTTTTGATATTAAAAGGGTGGGTTTTTTTATCTTTAGTTCTATAAGATGGTTAGTTTATTGGTTGAGTAGAGTGATCTAGTAAAGGTCTATTTGGTTGCTGAGAAAATGCAGGAAATGAAAGGAAATTACATTTTTGTTTATTTTTATTGTTTGGGGTCTGAGAAAACAGAATCTACAGCTGAATTGGAGTTTTGAGGTTCTTTGTGATTCTTGATTGTGATGGATTTAAGGCTTAGGACTGGGGATTGTGATAAGTGAAGGAGGTAATGAAAGTCATTGACAGATATTTGTGTGAAATTAAGGGCTTGGGGTTGGGTTTGGGTTTCTTGAAGAAGATTGTGCTTGTGTTTTTAGTGCTATAATTTGGTTAGTTAGTTGATTTTGAGTAGAGTGATCTAATAATGGTTGGTTTTGTTGCTGAAAAAGTGTAGGAATGAAAATAAATTAGAATTTTGGATTTTTTTAAAATGATCTGGGATACAAGAGAACAGAATACACATCTTTGGGTTTTCACTCTGTTGTGGCACCTGATTTGATGGATTTATGGTATGTGGGTAGTGGTTGTGATAATGTAGGGGTCAATGACATTGATTGATGGGCATTTTTTGCGAGAATGAGGGGTTCAGATTATCGTTGATCAAGTAGCGTGGTTTGGGTGGAGTGATCTAGTAATGGTCTGTTTGGCCGCTGAGAAAATGTGGGAAATGAAAAAAGGAAGTAGAAATTTGAAATTTTTTTGAAGTTCCATTTGAGAGAACATTACTTCTTCTGATGGGTTTTGAGTTTGTCTTGCTTCTTGATTGTGATGACTGTACGGATCCTGGGTAGTGATTGATGCATATTCTAGTAATGGGGTGGTTTTATTTGATTCTCATTTAGTGGTTACAAAGTTTATAGCTTTTTTGTTCTTAGTTCTATAATTTGGTAAATTGAGTAGGTTTTAGTAGAATGAATTACTATCCCCTGTTTGATTGCTGGGTAATGCTGGAAAAGAAAGGCATTAAAATTTTGAATTGGCTTTATTTTTTTTATTACCTTTCTTTCCAGAATCTCAGAAAACATGCTTTTGTTTTGGGACAACCAAAACCTCATAAAAGATGAGTGTTAAATCCAGTCTTCTTGGTTACCAAAGAAAATTTCAGGTTAAACTGTTTTGAAACTTACAATCTAATAATACTGTTTTCCATTTCTTTTTTATTGATAAGAAATGCTTGGTGAAATCTGATTTGGAACTAATTCATGTGCCAGATTTAGTATCAATTTGATAAGATGAAGTACTTGTTAATTAATTTATTTTGGGCTATCATTTTTTTTTCTCAAAGAAATGATATTGACAAATAGTCTGCCCTCTGGTGGATTTTGATTCCATTATGCAACCAGAGAGGTTCTGCAGTAGATCTGCTTTAAGCCTATATTGACACATTGACACTCAACTGTATCTTATATATATATATATTTTCACTCATGTTTCAGCTATAAGGGGGTGAGTGTCTCTTTCCTGTACATCTTTGGGTCTATTTTAGCACCTCGTTGTAATATATATTTTTACTTATTTATAAAATATATATATGTATTTTTTTTTCAACAAGCTCTGTGTCTAGGTGAGATTGAGCTTTGAATACAGGGCCCACCAATTTTATCTCATCTTTCCTTTTTCGATTTTCTGGATGCACTGTTAGTATTGTTATTATGCGACTTCTTGGTCATT
Organism: Vitis riparia; assembly: GCF_004353265.1. NCBI lineage: Eukaryota > Viridiplantae > Streptophyta > Magnoliopsida > Vitales > Vitaceae > Vitis > Vitis riparia. The sequence goes on along the minus strand of NW_023269697.1, from coordinate 201,299 downwards.
GTCCTGACTGTTTGTTTGGTCTTATTCTATCAACACACTGACAGGAGTTTATGTTATGTGGTCATTTGTACTGACTATTTGTTTGGTCTTATGTTATGGATGGTACTGACAGGTGTTTATATTATGCTTGTGTAGTGGAGTGCTGTTTCTTGCTGGTTAGTAAGGTAAGCATAGTTCTGTGTTTATGACATGCATGTCATATCTGTTATGTAGTTAGAAATGCTTTGGGTATGTAAATATGTACATACATGTATATAATGAATGTCTTTCGAACGCTATTTGCAGGTTGGATTGTAGTACTGGCAGGTGTTTATATTATGCTTGTGTAGTGGAGTGCTGTTTCTTGCTGGTTAGTAAGGTAAGCATGGTTCTGTGTTTATGACATGCATGTCATATCTGTTATGTAGTTAGAAATGCTTTGGGTATGTAAATGCGTACATACATGTATATAATGAATGTCTTTCGAATGCTATTTGCAGGTTGGATTGTAGTATTAACGTAAATGGCAGTGGCAGATGCTGAAAATCCTCTCCTTGGAGAAACTACTTGTGGTTCATTGCTGCAGAAATTGCAGGCAATTCATACTCAAAAACTTATTCGACTTTCATTCTTTGGTCATTGTTTACTTTGTGATATATTAGTGTTATAAGTAGACCTTGCATACTGAGGAACAGGGCAAATACGCTAAATGCTGTAAACCATGGTTTAATGCAGCAAATCTGGGATGAGGTTGGTGAAAGCGATGAGGAACGTGATAAAATGCTCCTTCAGTTAGAGCAAGAGTGCTTGGACGTTTATAAGAGGAAGGTTGATCAGGCTGTGAAATCGAGAGCACACCTTCTTCAGGCCTTGGCAGATGCCCAACTTGAACTCTCCGTCTTCTATCAGCACTTGGAGAGAAAAGTTTTGTTGGAATTGTAAATAATTTTACACTTATCATATTGAATGGGGTTGTATGCTTGATGGCTGTAAAGCTTGGTTGCTGATGGATTTCTTTGCTTTGGTTTACAGCCTGATAAAACTTCTGGCACAATCAAGGAACAGCTTGCAGCTATAGCACCGACGCTCGAACAGCTGTGGAAACAGAAAGAAGAGAGAGTGAAGGAGTTTTCTGATGTACAGACACAGATTCAAAAGATATGTGGAGAAATTGCTGGGAACTCAAATCTTAGTGAGGTTCCTGTGGTTGATGAGGCTGACCTATCCTTGAAGAAGCTGGATGAATTTCAGGGCCAACTCCAAGAACTCCAGAAAGAAAAGGTAAAATTATAGATCAGTTCACACTATATTAGTTATGGACTTTTATGCTAGCCCATATGTCTTCAGGATCACCACCAATTAATTATTTGATCTGCCAGAGTGACAGGTTGCACAAGGTCCTCGAGTTTGTGAGCACTGTTCATGATCTATGTGCTGTCCTTGGGATGGACTTCTTTAGTACTGTTACTGAAGTTCATCCTAGCTTAAATGACTCAACTGGTGTGCAATCCAAAAGCATTAGCAATGACACCCTTTCTAGGCTGGCTAAGACAGTCTTAGCACTAAAGGAAGACAAGAAGCAGAGGCTACAGAAGGTAAAATTTTTAGTGTTCCTGCTTTACCTGGTTAGTATTGTGTGAAGAGTTAATCGGTAGTTCATCATTTTGCTTTAGATTTTTCATACATGGATGCTCTGGGAGCCAATGTCCTGGAGATTTTGCATCTCATCTCATTGTTCTCTTAAATTAATCTATAATTCTTATCCTTTCAATGTCTTGTTGTCTATATATTTCAGCCTCTTTGTCCCCTATTCATATGAGATCTATATATGTTTTTTCGCTTTGAAAATCACTGCACCTGTTGGTTGCTACGACAAAATGAATTATTCTTTGATGTGTCTCCTCTCCACAGCTTCAAGAGTTAGCCACTCAGCTAATTGATCTGTGGAATCTGATGGATACCCCAGAGGAGGAGCGGAGTTTGTTTGATCATGTTACCTGTAACATATCTGCTTCAGTTGATGAAGTGACCATCCCTGGTGCCCTTGCTCTGGATCTGATTGAGCAGGTATTTGGCTTCAGAACAGTAATGCTTAATTTTGGCTTCAGAATAGTAATGTTTAATGGATAATGCTGGCAGTTTATTCATTTTACTTTGTTTTCCTTTTGTTGCTAAGGCTGAGGTGGAAGTTGAAAGGCTTGATCAACTGAAAGCCAGCAGGATGAAGGAAATTGCTTTCAAGAGGCAAGCTGAGCTCGAAGAGATATTTGCCCGTGCTCACATAGAAATAGATCCAGAGGCTGCTCGAGCAAAGATTATGTCACTTATTGATTCTGGGATGTTGAGCCTTCTGAGTTACTGGCCGATATGGACAATCAAATAGCAAAAGCAAAGGAAGAGGCTTTCAGCAGAAAAGATATATTAGACAAGGTTGAGAAATGGATGTCAGCTTGTGAAGAAGAGAGTTGGCTTGAAGACTACAATCGGGTATCCTCTCTCTCTCTCTCCCCCTCCCTCCCTGGATTCATTGTGGATTAGATCCACCTTGATTAGGAATGCTCATTTGTGCTCTCTGCAATGTTGTTGCACTCCTATTCAAGCCATTAGCCTAACAGCAAATAGAGCTTTGTCAGCATCAATGTGGTCGTGCAACTTGCTTGTCTGTCCCAATCCTGAACTAATTGTTTATCATGCATTTTTGATTGGCCTTATTGTTGCAAACCACTGATCCTTGTTTCTTGCTAAAACAATATTTTTGGATCATGACCACAACCACAATTTGGGCTTTATCAAATACTGATGTTCTGTGCAAAAGTTTCTTCTAGTCATCTAATCTATTTTCTATGAAGGTTGACTGCCAAAATATGGTTGCATGGTTGGAATAACACTGTTGGACCAATAATTAGTCTGTTAAATGCTATGGATGCCAGTGTGGATTATGATATTCCTAACCTATGGATTAAAACATGTACGATTAGAGGTGGATTATGATGTTCCACAGCCGGTATGGATTATGATATTCCTAACCTGTGGATTAAAACAGCTATGATTAGAGCTAGATTTGAAACTGACTCCCTTCTAAAGAAGGGAAATGGACTATACCACCAAACTAAGTTTGTTGTTTTAGTTGGATTTTGCCCTGCCTCTACTTTCTGGCTCTGCTACTGTTCCTAACCTTCCAATGTAATTCAGGTATAGTTGCAATTAGGTTCAATATTGAGTTTCGATCTAAATATTTATCTTGCCCAATTGGATGACTTTGAGTTCCAAATCGAAACATTTCTCATGCCTAATCTAGGCCTTTATGCACAGTGCCCTCCCTAGTCAAGAATGATGAAAATAGAGAATAGCTCCTTTGGTTTTGTGTGAATTTATAAAAAAGGAAAGAAAATTTAGTAATCCCATTACTTTGTCCTAAAATCATGTAAATTCTACTGGAAAAATAATATATGTTGAAGAAGAGGAAAGAACGAAAAGAAAAAAAAAATGCACACTCCTGGTTAACTCGTTCTGACTTTCATGTCAAAAGACACCAATCTACTGCAAAAACAGTTGGTGATGATCATCTTTAATGCCTCTGATTTGCTATGATGACTGGCAGCTATGAATGATAATTATTTCTCTTAAATAAATTCTACTTTCAGGACCTTAATGATTTTCTTCAATTCTATTATGTCGACAACTCAAAAGGACATCCTCCTTGTTTCGTTGTTATTGGAGTACTTTTTCCCTGATACTCTATAGCAACCAGCAGTCTCCTGGCAATACATCTCTTCTTAATATTTATTGAGAGTGCTCATTCCTCTGTTGCCTAGTCAAGTTGACATATTCCTCTCATCCCATCTTTTATGAAAAATTATGGGAGTGAGTTTCCCATGTACATGGCTTGAACTTAATTTAATTCTTGGTATTTTTGGGGTTTTTAGCTCAACTTGATATTGCCTTGCCGAAACAGGATGAAAACAGGTATAACTCAAGCAGAGGTGCACACTTAAATCTCAAGCGTGCTGAAAAAGCTCGGATTTTAGTCAACAAAATTCCAGGTATGTAAAGAAATCACACTTAGTACAAAGATTATATTTTGAATAACATGATATTCATTACAAATGGAGTGTTTGTGTTTATTCATGTTTGTAGGATCTTCACTACCACAACTTTGGACAAATATATGAGTATAAAGTTGACTTAAGTGGGATTCTTTACCCATCAAGAAGCCTTAGTGCCCTTCTTAATATATTGGAGCTGAGGAACTTTAAGATTTTGCCTATCAAAAAACTTAACATTAAGATTTAATGGAAGAGTTCAAAAAATAATGAATTGCCTGTGTAGAAACTCTTCATAATATAAGACTTCAAAGACTGGTTAGGTTCTTAGGGCATGGTTGTTGGTTTCAGTGTATTCTCGCTTTTGGCCGCTTTGTATATGTTGTGTATTCCTTTTTCTATTAATACAGTCTTCATTTACCTATAAAAGAAGAAAAAAAAAAAATCAAAACTCTAAACAATAGAAGTTTCCTTTATCCATGAGTGTGTTTTTGAGCTTTTGTTGTGTGTATGGTAGATGAAAGCTGAAAACTGATAATTTCATTAAAAAGAAGATAATCCATGCTGTTATGTTAGCTTGGCTTGATGTGCTTATCATTGGATGGTTTTCTTGGCTCTGTAGCTCTTGTTGACACATTGGTTGCCAAAACTCGGGCATGGGAAGAAGATCATGGTATACCATTTACTTACGACGGTGTTCCTCTCCTTGCCATGCTAGATGAATATGCTATGCTCAGGCATGATAGAGAAGAAGAGAAGCGGAGAATGAGGGTAAGGCTAACTAGATTGCTTTGTGAAGGTCAGATGGGCTCAAGCATGTTTCCACATTGGACCCAATTAATTCTGACATGACCTCAATCCTACATGAGCTTTTGGTGTTTATTTGTCACCATTCTAGGCTATTTGTTTCTTGTACTAAATTGGGTATAACATCTATAAATGACAGGATCAGAAAAAGTTCCATGAGCTGCTAAACACGGAACAGGAAGCCATTTTTGGTTCGCGGCCAAGTCCTGGTCGCCCACTTGGTCCAAAGAAGGTGGTGGGACCACGAGCAAATGGAGGTGCGAATGGAACTCCTAGCAGGCGGCTCTCTCTGAATGCAAATCAAAATGGTGCGAGGTCTACATCTAAAGATGGGAAGAGGGATAATACCAGGCCGGTTGCCCCTGTCAACTATGTTGCCATATCAAAAGAAGATGCTGCCTCACATGTTTCTGGTACAGAACCAGTTCCAGCTTCACCTTGATGAAACAAGAGACGAGAGACGAGAGAGCTGTGATTTTACACCCCTGTGATATTAGTGTTGTTATTAGTAGTTTTCTGCTGTAGGGATATATCTTTGAAACGATGAGGGAGTAAGTGGCAGTAAGGGAGTAGGGACTGTTTTTTAGCTGTGTATGTCAAATTTAGCATCTGGAAGCTTTTAAAATTCATGCAGCAGTTTCATTTGTATTGTAGGATATGCTTTTGGATGCCTGCCTCTGGCAATAAAAATCTTGGTCTAGCTCAGATAGCTGCATGGTTCTTTTTTTCCCCCAAGTTTCTTATCCGGGCAGGGATTCTTGTGGTTCCAAATCATCCCACCAGGCCTTAGCAAGAACACCCATAAGTGTATTTGTGGAGGAAGTTGGGGAACTTATAAAGACGTGCAGCTCCAGGCATCCTTGCCTAGGGAAAACCCTGTTTGCAAATAAGCAGTGAATCTATTACAAAAGCTATTCAAGCATTTTTCACTGCAGGAAAACCTCTGGGCCTCATACCTTGTCACCCTCTCTTTTTATTTTTTCACTGTTTACCTTTCTCCTGGTTTTAGGATTTGTTTGGTAATGGCAATCAAATTAGTTTTTCAAAACTGTTTTCATTTCCATTTATGGAAATGAGAGCAATGAATAGACTAGGTGATGAATAATTAATTAGGACTTTTCTTTGGAAATATTTTTTAAAAAAAAATAAAAAATCGGAGTAATTTTTATATAAAATATATAACTTTTAGGGTGTGTTTGGTATCAGGAATGAAGAGTACATCTCATTCTATATTTGAATAACTTAAATGATGATGGAAATGAAATTAAAATTGATTTTAATGGACATCCTAATTAAAAGGTATTTTGATTTCATAATACAAATAATTTTTAAAAAAATTTAAAAACTAAAGACTTTATTAGATAAATTGTTTTTTAAAGTAATTTTTTATTTTGATTTTGTAAAAAACACAAATTGTAAATTCAAAATTTTAATTAAAAATAAATAATTTTTTATAAAATATAAATATTGATAATATAATAAAATAATAAATTATATTCTTTTATAAATATTATCCAAATATAGATATTAACCATTTCTAATACTGTTAAGAGAGAGAGAAGAAAACCTTAATTCTCATTCATATGATTGACAACTTACAATTGAGAAGTGTATATATATATATATATATATATATATATACAAGCCTAGGAGAACTAACTACCATACATGTAACTTATATTAAAAAAGGAAAGACTGTACACTATATATATATTATATTCAACACTCCCCCTCAAGCTGGAGCATATATGTCATATGCACCAAGCTTGTTACAAATGTATTTAATCCTAGGACCTCTGAGAGATTTAGTGAAGATGTCTGCTAGTTGATCATTTGAATTAACAAAACTTGTAGCAACACATCCTGATGCGATCTTCTCTCTAATGAAGTGACAGTCAACTTCAATATGCTTAGTCCTTTCATGAAAGACTGGATTGGATGCAATATGTAATGCGGCCTGGTTATCACAGATGAGTTTCATCTATTCATCCTTTCCAAATCTCAACTCTTGAAGAAGATGTCTCAACCATATGAGTTCACATGTTGCCAGAGCCATAGCTCGATACTCGGCTTCAGCGCTAGATCTGGCCACTACATCTTGTTTCTTACTCTTCCAAGATATTAGATTACCTCCAATAAAAACACAGTACCTTGAAGTGGAACGTCTATCTGTGGGTGAGCTAACCCAATCTGCATCTGTGTAACCAACAACCTGAGTATGACCTCTGTTCCGTACAACACACCTTGACTTGGTGTGTTTTTGATATATCGAAGAATGCGGATTACAACATCCCAATGGCTATCACATGGTGACTGTAGGAATTGACTAACAACACTCACATGAAAAGAAATGTCTGGACGAGTAATGGTGAGGTAGTTCAATTTACCTACGAGTCGTCGATATCTCCCAGGGTCTCCAAAAGGCTCCCCCTGTCCTGGTACAAGTTTGACATTCGAATCCATAGGTGTGTCTACCAGTTTACAGTCTAACATACCGGTTTCTTCCAAGATGTCTAAAGCATACCTCCTTTGGGAAAGGACCACACCGGAACTGGATTGAGCTATCTCAATTCCCAAGAAATACTTGAGTTTCCCCAAGTCTTTAGTCTGAAAGTGGGTAAAAAGATGTTGCTTTAGTTTTTGAATACCATCCTGATCACTACCTGTAATGACGATGTCGTCCATATAAACAACCAGATAAATACACTGCCCCAAGGAGTTATGATGATAGAAAACTGAATGGTCTGATGTACTGCGAAGCATGCCAAACTCTTGAACAACAGAGCTAAAACGCCCAAACCATGCTCGAGGAGATTGTTTCAAGCCATATAGAGAACAACGTAACCTGCACACTAAACCAGACTCCCCCTGAGCAACAAAACCAGGAGGTTGCTCCATATAAACTTCCTTGGCAAGATCACCATGAAGGAAGGCATTTTTAATATCCAACCGATAAAAAGGCAAATAACACATAGCAGCCATGAAGAGAAGCAGACGGACAGAAGCAATCTTGGCAACAGGGGAGAATGTGTCACCATAATCAGAACCATAAACCTGAGTATAGCCTTTAGCAACTAAGCGGGCCTTAAGGCGATCAACCTGACCATCAGGACCAACCTTAATTACGTAGACCCAACGACAACCAACTGTAGATTTACCAGAGGGTAAAACAACAAGATCCCAAGTGCCATTAGAGTGCAGAGCAACCATTTCATCCACCATTGCCTGTCGCCAGCCTAGATGGGAAAGAGCTTCATGGGTGCTCTTTGAAAGAGAAACAGAGGATATAGCAGAAACAAAAGCAGAATAGGGTGAAGATAATCGATGATAACTCAAAAAATTGTAAATAGGATGATGATTACGAGTAGAGCGAGTACCTTTTCGAATAGCAATGAGTAAATCATTAGGAGAAGGCAGAGCCGGGGTAGGAGAAGCTGAAGGGGTAGGAAGTGAGTCAACAGGTGCCTCAGCAAAAGGGAGAGGAGCAGCGACACGAGGGCGACGATGATAAACCTGAACAAGTACAACCAAAGACACGAGGAGGAAGGAAATAAAGTGGTTGGTCAGGGAAGAGAAGAGAGTGATGAATCTGATCGTGTAAGACAGAGGAGGGCATACGATTAATCAAATAACAAGCGGTAAGAACAACGTCCCCCCAAAAACGAAAAGGAACATTACTATGGAGGAGGATAGTACGAGCTGTCTCAACAAGATGTCGATTCTTGCGTTCAGCTACCCCATTTTGTTGAGGAGTATGAGCACAAGAAGACTGATGAAGAATCCCATGATAAGACATAAACGAAGTAAATGAGGCTGAAAAATATTCTCTGGCATTGTCACTGCGTAACACACGAATAGAAATATTGAACTGGGTTTGGATTTCAGCATAAAATTTCTGGAAAATAGAGAATAACTCAGCTCGATTTTTCATTAAAAATAACCAAGTACATCGAGAATAGTCATCAATGAAAGTGACAAAATATTGAAATCCTAAAGTAGACGCAGTCTGACAAGGACCCCAAACATCAGTGTGGACAAGCTCAAAAGGAGACTTTACCCGATTATTCAAATGCTTTGGGAACGAGACACGAGTATGTTTTCCAAGCTGACATGACTCACACGGAAGCGACGACAAAGTGGAAAAAAGAGGGACCATCTTCTGGAACTTGGAGAAACTAGGATGACCCAGACGATTGTGAATGAGGAGAGGAGCATCAGTGGAAATGCAAACTGCAAGAGATGAATCTGAGGTGAGGTGATAGAGGCCTTGAGACTCACGTCCTATGCCAATCGTCTTCCCCGTACTCCGGTCCTGCAAGGTCACAAATTTATCAGAAAAGGTAATAGAGCAATTAAGAGTACGAATGATTTTGCTGATGGAAATAAGATTAAAAGGACATTCAGGAATATAAAGGACAGAAGTGAGAGGTAGAAAAGGTAGAGGAAGGGTCAAACCAATACCTTTAACCACAGTTTGAGAACCATTAGCTAAGGTAACAGTAGGTAAAGTAGAGGTAGTAGTAATAGAGGAGAAAAGATCCTTATTACCAGATAGGTGATCAGAAGCTCTAGAATCTAGAATCCAGGGTCCAAGAGAAGATGTGTGGGTAAGGCAGGCAGAGACATTACCAGGCTGGGCAACAAATGCAATAGAAGCCTGAGATGTCTGAGATGCGGAGGAGCTCGGAGGCTGAGGCAGCGGAGAATCAGAGGATTGGGCCATATGGGCAGTGCGAGGAGGCCGTCCATGTAACTGATAGCAACGATCACGAGTGTGACCAAGTTTATTGCAATATGTGCAATGAGGACGTTGGCCTCTACCTTGGGTACCACTGCATCCTCCTCGAGAGGTAGTTTGAGAAACTAACACAGAAGAATCTGAAGTGCTATCAGATGGCAAAGTTTGAGTGGACAAGATATGGAGGAGGCGAACAAACACATCATCCAAGGACGGAACTGATGAACTACCAAGAATCTGATCACGGATAGGCTCAAGATCCGGACGGAGGCCAATAAGAGTAAGGACCATGAAGAACTTATCAAGCTGTGTTTGTTGAGCCCCAACTTCAGGAGTAAGAGGCATCACAGTCAAGAACTCCTCCTTGAGAGAGGCAATCTGACCAATATAAGTAGATAGATCCAAGTCCTGTTGGTTGATATGGACAATAGTAGAAGCCACCTTATAAAGACGCTGGATATCATTCGTGTATAATCCTTTGGCCTGAGTCCAAAATTTAAAACAAGTTTTGTAGGCCCGAAGATGAAGAAGAACCCTGGGATCAACCGATTGCCATAATACACTATATAACTGTGCATCTATCTTCCTCCACTGTACGCGATCAACCTCAGGGATATCTGTCTCCTAGGTAACCAAGTGATCCTCATATCCTTGACCTATAAACCAAAGTTCAACAGAGGCAGACCAGGAAAGATAATTTTCACCGCCAACCAATTTCTCCGAAGTAATCATAGGAGATCCAGATATGATAGAGGAAAAAATGGAAGTTTTAGTAGCCATATCCACTTATCTGGATAATGAAGTATGTTTGGATCGAAGAGAGCCCTAATACGGCTTTAGATTGTGACGTGGCACCATCGAAAAAAGGGAGACGGCCTCAAATCGCGGCGTGGTACCACCAGAGAGGTAGAAGAACACTTCCCAAGGCACGTGCAAGGATTGGGGTGGAGAAAAAGTAGTTGGAGCTTTGCCGGAAAGACTGTTTGGAGGGCCGACGGAGACAAAAATCCCCAAAAGAGGTACGTGTAGGGCTCGAATGGGAAAACCAGGGATATAGGGAGGCTGGTCAGCGTTAGGCGAAGCTGGAGGAGGAGGTGCGTCACCGAAAAAGGCCTCACGTGCCCTCACGCGCCGGGGCGTGAGATTCAGTCGTCGGCCGTAAAAGTGCGCGTGGCGGGCGCGTGGACTGTTTTCTGGCTCCGATGCTTTGGGAAAAGTTGGAGATCTCCTCCATGCGCTTCTCTTGGTGTGGTCAGTGTCGGAAAATGATATCGCCGGAAAAGTTACCGGCGGTGAGTGTTTTCTGACGACTATTCGACTAATCGGAAAGTTTTGGAAGATGGGGAAGGTGACCGGAATGAAACACGGTCACCGGAAGGTTTCCCGGAATTGATGACACGGGGAAACTGGAAAGAATTAGGTTTTCTCCCTTGGCTCTGATACCATGTTAAGAGAGAGAGAAGAAAACATTAATTCTCATTCATATGATTGACAACTTACAATTGAGAAGTATATATATATATATATATATACAAGCCTAGGAGAACTAACTACCATACATGTAACCTATATTAAAAAAGGAAAGACTGTACACTATATATACATTATATTCAACACTATTCATATGATTTTATATATTTTATAAATATTATAAAAAATAAGAATATTAATATCTTTGTAGACCCCTATTTAGGCATGGGTCACTTTTTCTCTATTTGTTTTTGCAGATCACATTTTTAGCTAGGTGTCACTATTCCAGCGGGCCATGTGTCACATCCTTAGTGGCCATAAGGAATCAACCTCGCATTTTGAAGCTGCAGTAGGACTTTGACACGTGAAGGAACTTTCTAGAAGGGGGTCCCGCAGGCCGTCAGGGGGCGTGGATGAGAGAGAAGGAAAGGTGGCTATAGAAGGAGTGGTGCAGGAAAGGTGGCTGCGGCAGAGATCGTTGGGAAGACAAAAATCTGGGAAACGAGATGAGGTTTTCTGAAAGGGTGAGGGGACAACATTGTGGAAAGACGAAGGAGTTTTTCTAAGAGTTTTGAGAGAAAGAGTATTGGGGGGAACTTGAGGAGAAAACTAAGAACAGAGGAGCGTAGAGTTGTTGGGAAGAGTCCAGGACATAGAGCTGAGAAGGGAGATTCCCAGGTATGACCATTTTTTTTTCTATATATTTTCCATTTTTTTTTCATACTGTCCAGGTCTGATTCTCAGTGATTTTTCATTTTTGCTTGTTGGTTTGTTCTGTTTTGGTGATTACTGATTAAATATTGGAAGAGTTTGCTGTGTTTTATGCCCTACTCTGACGAGTATTTTCCATCTCAACTCACTGGATGTTGGGCCCATGGATGAAATGATGAAATGGGTCTGATATGCTGGTTAAAGTCTTCATGTTCTTCTTCTTGTTGCTATCCTGTTATCTCCTTGTTTTCTTTTCCTCCCTGAGTGCATACTCAAGGCTCCAAAGTCGAGAGAAAGTTTGGGTTGAAGCGGAACCTGACATTTGATGGTGTGGTGGTCTGTGGGCAAGATCTTCAGGTCCGAGTCGAAGTGCAAGGTGAATTCATCAGAATAAGAGGAGCGCATCTTATGATGAATGGTAGCCCTTACTATGCAAATGACTTCAATGCCTACTTGGTTGATGTATTTGGTTCCTAACCCATCTCAGCATGCCAAAGTCTCAGTTGCTTTTCGTGAAGCTTCAAGCCATGGCCCCCTTGTGGCTAGAATTTGGGTTTTCAGTGATGATGAGAACAGATCTTTTCAGTTTTCTCCAGGCTTTCACAACCAGCAAATACCCAAGGTCGCATACTACCAGACATATTCGTCGGCTAGACGTGGGGGCACATCTGCTGGTGGCCTGCCCATTGTGTTTATGTCCATGCACATGTCTTTACTCTGCATGACCCTTGTCTCTATTCCCATGCAGGCGTGTCATCATCTCATCCCCATGTTTTTTTCCCTTATCCACCATACCCATCGTTCATCTATCCACCTCTCTCTCTAGGTCGTCATACCCATTTCCTCACTCAAGCTTGCAGGAATCAAGCATCCTCCACCACACCCATTTTCCTCTCATTCATTCTCCATCCCACTCCCTCACTTACATGGAGTCTCACGGGTGCATGCTATCCTTCACTTCTTCACATACCCATTGAAACCACTCACCCAAGCTTCCATATCCATACAACCCATACCCATCCTTCATGCTACTCATAACCATGTTCTACCATACCCATGTGTACACCCATTTGACCATACCACCAAACCCGTTTCTCTCTCTAAACCTTCACCTACCTGTGGGATCCTCCCTAAAAAAATACCACGTGGCTCTCTCTCCCTTGCACATGCAGACGGTCCCCCTTGCAACGCGCTGCATATCTCATTCCACCCGGGGAAGAATTCTGTCCGACCGACGTTCAACCTTTTCCGGATATCTCACATCCGGAATTCTGTCTGGCCGACGTTTCACCTTCTTCGGATATCTCACATCCGGAATTCTGCCCCGACCGACGTTCAACCTTCCCCGGATATCTCACATCCGGAATTCTGTCCTGTCGACGTTCAACCTTCTCCGGATATCTCACATCCAAAATTTTGTCCGGCCGACGTTCCACCTTCTCCGGATATCTCACATTCGGCGCCTGACGCCGGATGGGAGAAGAGGACGACTCAACTTCCCCGATCAGACATGTCCGGATCCTCTGATAGCGCTTACTCGAAGAGCATCCGCAGCCGACAATTCAGATTCCTCGGACAGCTTGGCTCGTCAGACACTCGCGATTCGCCGGATCCATTTCCGCCCACAATCTTCTACTCCTCTTGATTTTAATAGGCATGAATGTTTTTTTTCATAATTCCGGAATAATGGAATCTGTGATATTAATTCATGTAAAATAAACGGGTTTTTGGTGGGAGCCCGACATATGTGACTTTATGATTGATTGATTGATTGTTTGCTTTGATTATCATACATGATTGATTTACCCTACTCTCTAACATACATGCGATTATTCCTAAATTGCGCACTAACCCTCTCTATTGATAGTGCATGGTGGCTCGTTGCCCAGGTATGTACCCATTTTCCTTTAATCGTTGTCTATGCATGTCTCGACTTTTATGTGTGCATGATCATTCAGGATATTCATTTATTTACTCGTCAATTGTCGCGTCAGCTTCATTTTATTAGTAGAGACCCGACTTTAGGGACTTAGAAGGGTGTTACGGTCTTTATCGTACCTTCCCGATAAGTAACCTGACCCCTGAACCCGATCTGGTTTTTCGTAGACCACCTTTTCTAAATAAGGAGTCACACTTAGAGTTTTTCTTTCTTATTTTGTTTACCCTTTAAAAATAAAACAAAAATAAGCGGCGACTCCAAGTCTTTTTCTAAAAATTATTTTTCAAATTTAAAAGCGAGTTTCGCCATCGAGTGGGAAACGCATGAGCCGAAATGCGGGGTCCACAATCTTATAAAAGCATAATTAATTTATTTTGTTAAAAATAAGGAATAATGATTCAAAATTAATAATTGCTAATACTATTCTATTTTCAATGAATATAAAATAAATAAAATTTAATTTTTTCAAGTATAAATGGATCAAAATTTTCATTATATGCATGCATTTATTACTTAATTATGAAGATAACATTTTGAATTATTCTATTTAGTCTATAATTAATTAACCGGTTTTTTTAATTTCATATTGTTCTCAAAAACTACAAGATTTATTAAAAGAAGGGAAAAGTGGGTTTTGACTCATTAATATGAAAATAAAAAATTATTTTAAACTATATGCAAACTGAGATTTTTTTTTTAAATAAAAAAAAAATTAAATCAAATGTATAAATATTATAGGTAATTTCGTTTTTAATCTTATTTTTATTTAATATTGAAATGACAACAAATTATCGTTCTAACTTTAGATTTTAGTATCATCTAAACACAAGATTGGAATTACCAAATTCAATTCTATTTAATGGGAAAATGAACGAAAACAAAATATTCATTCTCATTCTTCATTCCCATGTACCAAGACGTTCTTAAATTTTTGAATATAGAAAGTAAGTGTTTGCCTTTTTATATAAGTATCTTTTATATGAAGTTTTTAGTTAAAAAGAAAAAAAGAAAACATATGAAATATATCTTGACTCGATTATGTTTCTATTTTTAAAAAATAGGAAAAGCTATTATGTTTTTATTTTTAAAAATAGAAAAAGATGAAAAGAAACTATATCAAAAGAATAATGATTATGATAACTTGTCTAAAAAGCATAAATATTTATTTTTTATTACATTGTATTTTTAAAAACATAAATAAGTCTATTATTTTTTATAAGAGTTCTTATATTTTATAGAAGGACTATTATTATTTTTAATTCTTGAAAATTGAAATTTCACTCCGAAGACAAAATTTGTAAGGGCACGTATGATAACTATTTTTGAAAATAATTATCAAAAATAATTTTTAAGATGATTTTTATAGAATAAAAGCCAGATTAAAAAGCTAAAATATTTTTAACATGTTTATAATATTTTTAAATATAATTTTTATATCTAACATTTTATTAATAAAAACAATAAAATACAATATAAAGATGTTCACTAATAACAATATAGAAAACGATTTTTGATTTCCAAACATATTTTTTATATTTTTTATTCTAGCAAACTAAAAACTGTTGTAAAAAGGAGTTTCCAAATAAATCCTAAATCTATTTTCATATTTTATCTCCCTTTTTTTTGGGTTGGGGCAAAGGATCCGTACAAAAACGACGTCGTGTTGAAGTAATGGACAATTTAAAAGAGGAGGCTGTGATCAATAAGGAAAGATCAACTCAAAATTCCTTAAAGCGGAAGCAGTCTTTGAAAGCAGGGTGATGGCCAGCGAAAACGAGCCTGCCAAACTCCTTCTACCCTACCTTCAACGCGCCGATGAGTTGCAGAAACACGAACCCCTCGTCGCCTACTACTGTATTTCCCTCAGCTTCTTCCCTTTTTCTCTCTCCCTATAAACCCTAGCCTTTAATTCTTCAATTCCTTCTCTCTGTTTTTTTTTTTTTTTTTTTTTAATTACAAATCTTTTGCAATTTTTTCAGGTCGATTATATGCGATGGAAAGAGGGCTGAAAATTCCTCAAGGCGAGCGTACCAAGACCACCAACTCCCTCCTCATTTCCCTCATGAAACAGCTAGAAAAGGTCTATTTTTTCTATATCATATTTCTAGGATGCCTTTTTTTTTTTTTGGGTGATGATTTTGGAATTTTCTTGCTCTTTTTTTGAATTTTCAGGGATGCGTTATTTTTCTTACTCTGTTTGATGAAATGTGTTTGTTTGGTAGCTGGGAAACTCGAGGGAAAGAGATTGAAAATTGGGAATTTAGACAAATTTTGACTAATCGTGTTATAAATATTTGAATGCTTTGACTTCTTTGTTGGGGAAATTTCGTGAGTTTCTTTCAATTTCAACGATTCCCAAGATTTGTGGTTAATACTTTAGCCGGTCCATGTATTAAAGCTGTTTAGACTAGTTTCTTGAGACCTCTTTCGATGCTCAAATGTAACCTGTTTTGAAATATTTTGCGTTGTTGATTATAGTAAGTATGTCTGCAATGAGAAACGCCTACCATTTGATGATTTGTTCTCTTTTTATTTTGTGATGGTTCTGGTTAGGTGCAAATTTGGCATCTTTGTAGTTGGAATTTCTGATATTTGCAATTAATAATTTTCTTGCAAAATTGTATTTCCACTATGGTAAATGCCAAGGCATCATATATATGGAGCCCAAAGGTACTAGTCATTAGTGATTACTTGAAATCTGTATAGCCTTTGCACCTTACTTCTGTCTACTGTTATTGGTCTTTTACAGGATAAGAAGGCATTGAACTTGGGGCCTGACGACCACTTGCACTTGGAAGGATTTGCCTCAAATGTTTTTGCAAGAGCAGACAAGCAGGATCGAGCTGGACGAGCAGATTTGTATGTAACTTTTTACCTTATGTATGATGGTTTTAAAATTGCTTGAAGGTTGTGCCTTGAGGCTCACCTCTAATATAACTGTTGAGGCTTCAATTCCTTGAGGCACATGGCTCAAAGTGTGAGGTGCTGATTGAGGATCCATTTATGATTTTCCTTATTTATTTTATTTATTTATTTTTTTATAATTTCATTTTTTACGTGTTTTGTATGTTACCCAAATATTCAAATTTGACAATCTGGCACAAAGCCATAAATCATAAACAAATTTTGGAGAAATAACTTGCAGGAAGGGGCTTTTATTTGTCGGATTGTTTGTTGTTGTAAGTGGTGTAACATAGGATGTATTTAGTTTGCTCTTAGAGGTGGTGCTAGTATAAAATAAAGGATACTTCTGGTCCTGATCATCTCACTTTATTTATCAAATTGGATCATCTAGAGTTTGTCTGCACTGCTTGGGAAAATCTGAGGAGCTAGTGTTAATATGACATAAAGGATGTTTTTAGCACTAGTCACCTTGATCTATTTATTCAATTGGATCTTCTAGAGTTCCACCCATCTTACCATAAAAATCTCAATACATAGCTGAATCTCAATCTTAATAGTTCATTACCAGAAACTATGTGGTGAGAATCACTTAACTCATTTATATTAGAAAAAGAAATATTTGGTTTTATTTCATGTTGATGATTGTTGTAACAGTGTTTTAAGTGCTCTATGTCAACCTACCTTACATTCCTTGATGGTGGGGGATAGTGGTTCTCATAGCTAACTTAAATGGTTGGAATGAGGATGGCTTGAGCTTATCATAGAACTGAAATGTGGTTTTCCTTGACGAAGTAATTTTTTTGTTTACTTCTTTGTTACTTGTTGGCTAGCCCATGGGCTTTCTATGGATTTTTGGCATATTGTTGAGATTTTCTTAAGAATGAAGTGTTGTCTTTCTTTAAAGAGTTCTATGAGAAAAGGTTTTTGTATATCAAGTTTGAGGTTCTCTATATGGGTCAATGGCATGATAACAAGTTTTTTGTTGAGCTCAAGGTGCTTAAGGTAGGCGGACCACCTCTCTCCTTATTATTTGTCTTGGCGATGGAAGCCTTAATCTTTTTCTAAGAAGGCAAGAGGATGGTGGTCATTTTTAGGGTTTAGGGGGGAATGCGTGGTTTGTGGAGGTTTCTTGCATCTTCTCTTTGCTAATGACATCCTCCTTTTCCGTGAGCCTTGTGATATGTAGATGACTTATTTGAGGTGGGCCCTATTTTGGTAAGATAATCTACAAAAAAGCAAACAAATTTTGGTAGGCAAAAAATTGTCTTCTCCAAGAAGCTAGTCTTTTGGGAGGTGGTAGAGGAGAAGCTTTGCAAAAGACTAGCTTCACGGAGATGATGATTTTTTTCTAAGGGTGGGAGACTCACTTTGTTAAAATGTACTCTTTCTAGCCTCACTTACTTCATGTTCTTGCTTGTTATCTCTATAATGGTGTTTGAGGCTTGAAAAGATTAAACATGATCTCCTTTGGAAAGGTGTTGTTCTTAAAAAGAAACCCTATTTGGTAAACTAACCGACTAAGGAGGTCTTGGTATCAAAGTTTTATCATCTCTCAATAAAGCCTTATTGGGAAAATAGTTTTGGAGATTTGTTGTAAAAAAGGTTCGTCTTTGGATGCATATTATTATAGGGAAATATTGGAAGGAGCCAAGAGGTTAGTGTTCTTATATAAGGAGGGATGCAATGGGGTTGGTCTATGTAAAGCATTCATAAAAGGTTAATGGGGAGTTTGAAACTAGAATTAAAATTATAGTGAGTGTTATTATAGAAAAAGGTTACCTTTAGAGGCGGATTATTGTAGGAAATATGGAGCGTAACCAAGAGGTTGGTGTTCTTTTATTTATTTATTTTTTGATAAATAAGAGAATGTATTAAAAAGTGCTAAAAGCGCAAAATAGTACACAGGAAGTATACAAAGTATACTTGACAAAAAATAGGAAAGAAGGAACACACAATGAATACTCCCTCCCTCATCTAAGCCCCAACCAATCTAAGAAGTCAACCATATTCGTATACCCACCGCCTATATACACCTTAACCCACATAGAGAGATTGTTAAGGAAAATACTCTTTAGCCTTTGATTAGACACTTCCTCACGATCAAAGAATCTCTTATTTTTTTCCTTTTAGATCATCCAGAAAATGTAAGGAGGAGCAGCTCTCCAAGCCTTAATACGCCTTCTATCTACAAAAAAGTCATGCCACCCTAGGAGTGTCTCCCTAACTGACTCAAATAAAACCCATTGAACACCAAAAATGGAGAACACCAACTGCCATAAAATTCTTGCCTTGCCACAATGATGGAGGATATGATGAATGGACTCCAACTCCTCTTTGCACAATGCACACTTGTTAGTTAACTTCCATACTCTTCTTTAAAGCTGATCCAGCGTCAAAACCTTTCCCTAGTAAGCCTTCCAAGTAAATAAACTCACCTTCACAGGGATCCATGAGCTCCAAATTATCTTTAGAGGGAAAGGAGCGGAATAATTTGTCTCTAACAAAGAGTAAAACCTTCTTACAGAGAAGGCCCCTTTGTTATCTTCCTTCGACACTACTCTATCCTCCTCCATCTTCATATTTTGTCCTTGGAGCTTAGAAAGAAACCTCTCCATAATGACCAACTCCCAATCGTTTAGATTCCTAAGAAAATAAAAGTTCCAATTTCCTTCTTCCCCATTTTGCTCCTAAAAATCAGCTACTCATGCCTCCTTTGAACTTGAAAGAGCAAACAAGGAACATAGTTGTGAAAGGCGCGGCGGCGTGACGCCACCCTCCGGTGCCTTGCCTAAAGGCAGGTGATGCCCCTTCAAGAAGGCGCGACACGGTCCACAAGTGCGCCTCGATCCCTTGCCTCCTTCTTCTCCTTCTTCTCCGACGTCGGGTTGCAGAGGGCAGAGAGAAGCCCTAATTTCTTTTTTTTTTTTTTTTTTTTTTTTTTTTTTTTGTGACCAAAACAATTGTTCTTTTAAAAGAGCAAGGTCCAAAACGACGTCGTTTTGGATCTGTTTAAAAAGAATAGGCCAAAACGACGCCGTTTTGGCCTTGTTTTCCTTTCCAATCCCCTTTTCTAGTTGTTTTCAACTTGACAACTCTCCCAAATTTTGCCCTAGCCTAAGCCGTGCAGTGGAGAAGTGAAGAAGACGAAGAAAAGGAGGAAAAATAGAGGAAAAATATATGTAAATTAGGGTGCGCCTCACTTCACTAAAGCCTGCGCCTTAGGTGCGCTTTGCGCGTCAACCTCCAGGACTACTTTGTGCCTTGGTGCGCCTTGAGCCTTTTAAAACTATGACAAAGAAAAATCTCACATAAGGGTTGCTCACTATGCCACCTATTTTTCCAAAACTTCACTTTACTCTCATTATCCACCTTAAAGGAAATCTTTGTTTGAAAAACTCTCACTGCTTCCCAATCTCTTTCCAAACCCCAACCCCATAGGGCTCTCTGACCTCTCTTAACCTCCAACCCCCTCCTTCCTCCCCAAACTTTCCCTTTATGATTTTCTTCCACAATGAATTTCTTTCACTAGAGAAGTGTTAACACCATTTGCAAAGAAGAGCCTTATTAAGCAAAAAAAGAGAGTAAACACCTAATGCTCCTTTCGATTTTGCTTTTCAAACAGAAGACCACTTGACTAGGTGCATTTTGTTTTCTAATAATGCCCCTCCCCCCCAAAGAAAATCCCTTTGAATTTTCTCTAATCTAAACCTAAAAATTCTTGGCATGGTGAACAAAGACATAAAATATATTGGTAAACTAGCAAGAGTACTGTAAAGTAAAGTAAGTCTTCCCCTTTTTGAGAGATATTGTCTCTTTCATAACGAAAGCTTCTTTTGAAACCATTCTTCAACCCCATCCCAAATTGCCACCGACTTGTAAGGAGCCCCTAAGGAAGCCCTAGGTAAGAAGAAGACAACTTTCCCACCTTGCACCCAATTTTGCAAGCCAAATTTTCCACATTGTCCACCTTCCCAACTGGAACCATCTCGCTTTTTTCCAAGTTAATCTTCAACCCCAACATAGCCTCAAACCACATGAGAAGCCAACAGAAGAAAGTGACTTGCTCCTGAGAGGCCTCACAAAAAGGAAATGAGATGTCTCTTCACCCCACCCCCTCTTTACCGAACCTTGAATCTTGAAATAAAACCACCATCCGAGCTTTCAAGAGCAATCTACTAAGGGTCATTGTCTCAATCCCCTTGATCTTTGAAAGAAGCCAATAGGAGAGCCATTAATTAAAACAGAGAAATTAGCTAAAGAGATGCACCATTTTATGCAAATTATCCATTCTACCCGAAACTCATCTTGCCAAGAATCGCTAGCAAAAAGTCTCAATTCACATGATCATAAACTCGCAATATTAAGCTTACACATCATCCCACAATCTCTCTTCTTTAATGTTGAATCAACTGCCTCATTTGCTATCAACATTGCACCTAAAATTTGTCTTCCTTCCACAAAGGGAGGGTTGTGTCTCGAGTTGGTTTATGTAAGTGAGGTGGGGAGACCACTTAGCTTGGTCGACCTTTTAGTGCCTTAGTATATATTGTGTATGCCTGTGCATGCTATTTCTTTTGGCACTTTTAATATATTTAATCTTTACTTATAAATTCGTTTATGTAAAGCATTCAAAAGAAGTTAGCAGAAAGTTTCAAACTATTGTCAAAATTGCAATGGGTAATGGCAGGAGAAAGAAGTTTGGGAATGATGTTTGATGTGGATACTTGCTTATATGTGTATCTTTTCTCTCTTTATCTATTGCAGCTTCTAAAGAGGCTTGGTTTGTTGATCTTTGGGAGGTTTTAGGAATTCTGGATTGCTCCATTCTCTGACCCTATATCACATAGGGTGCATGCATCTATCCTCAACTTCTGTAGATCTAAAGTAGTGGGAACCTATGACTATAAAAACTATAAAAATACTAGATCTAGAGGAGAAAGTATTATACCTGTGATTTGGATGTTCTTAGATTTATTTCCATCTGATGAAGACGTTGAGGAAGATTTTGAAACCGTAGATAACATTGTGGAGCTCATCCACTTGGTGCTCTTCCACCCAACCTCTCCCTCCATGGATGCTAAAACAAGAGAAGGGTGGACTTCTTCCTTGAGGGTGACTAGGGTTCCTCTCTCTAGAATTTCAGAAAAGTGAAGTGCAAGACTGAAATCCTAATCTCTAAGGGGGTTTATATAGGTTTCCTTGCTGGTCACATAATTCAACCCACTTGGGTCCTAATTAATTAATCAGTTCTAATGGACTCTAATTAAATAATCAACTCAATCTAGAAAGAACCATTCATAAGATCTAATGCATCCTCACGTTTTTACCAAAATGCCATATGCACACTTATGAATTATACACCCAAAATAGTGTGCCACCATGAATTAAGGAGCTCAAGTAGGGACCATTGAGACCCATAGGAAAATGTTGGCTCCCTTAGAATCCAATTCTTAAGTTGATTCAACACTTTACCAAAGAGAGTCAACCGCACTCTAGTATCCTATGAAATGACGAGACAAAGCTTAAGTCTATAACTTACTAGTCATGACATGCAGACTCCCCTTGAATTGGTGTCCGTAATTTAATAGGGTAGGACTATCAACCCATTAAGATTACCTCTCCAATTCTTGAGTTACAGATTCACATATTATGTGACCAACTAACATATTCTAGCTCCAGGTAACAAATGTCAAATTTTACTAAAGAAATTACTGCGGCCACAAATTTTATTATCATATGTTCTTTGGATTACCCAAGAGGATATGTTGTTTTAATCCCATCAAATATCGTGGTGCTTTTATTGAGAATACTTGTTGCCAACAAACTCCATCAATAGTAAATCAATTCGTAGCGATATATGATCACTTTAGGGTCTCACCCATAGGTCAAAGTCTCATGTTAATTTCAGCATAGACTCAATATCTTCTCAAGGTTAAGAGTCTATGTAACATAATAACATGGTGAATGATGACAATCTGATAGCCTTACGTCATGATTTACAGTAAGTTTTGTTCAATATGTAACCATACACACTAGTGCATTCACCACAAGAATTACATCCCAACAACCAAGACAAATTATCCCTCTAATTAGGAGGTAATGCACTATAATCTCTATTGGATTGTTCAAATCCATGAACCGATTATGAATAACTTATCATCTGCAAAGAACCCATGACTTGTTGTTGGGATAACAAGGGGACAATGAAGTCTAACTTTGTTACATCATATCTTGCTTTTTAGGGCTCAATCCCAACAAGAAGGGCATTGAACCCCTACTTCTTTGGGGATTCCTAAGATTAGTAGTTGGATAGTGTTATATGTTAACGAACAAGGCTTCATGAGGGGCCGAGGCTTAGGGAAGAAGATGATAAGTTGTGGGAGAGTCCGAAGTGTGGGAAATTTTCTATTAGATCTTTCTATGCAATCATGGAGTCGCCGAATGGTGAAACCTTGTTTCTTCAAAAGGAACTTGGTTTCTTAGGCTCTTGCATAGGTGGTTTTTCTTTTTTGGGATTATGAGGCAAAATTTTGACTTTGGATTGACAGAAAAAGAGGATAGCCTTTGGCAAATTGTTGTTGTTTATGTGGATGCAAAGAGGAATCGGCTAACCATCTTCTTATTCATTATGAAACGTAAGAAATTTGTGGGTTTTGTTGTTCTTTATGTTTGGTGTTTCTTGGATGCTTCTTAATACAATGAAGGAACTTTTATCGAGTTGGCATAGGAGCTTCATGAGGAAAAAGGGGGAAAATCTTGGAGAGCTGCTTCTTATGCTTTATTTTTGGGCTTTTTGGCAGGAACATAATTTCATAACTTTTGAAGGGGTGAAATGTTCAGAGCAATCACTGGAAGTCTTTTCTTTTTATACCATCTTATGGTGTTGTTAGTTCATAGATGTTAGGTCCTTGTTTGACCTTATTGATTGGTTGGGAATTGCTCAATATTTTTTTGGGTGTTGTTTTTAAATCAGTTGTGCCTTTTATGTACCATGTTGGTTGCACCCCATCATTTTTGTTAGGCATTTTTCTAGTCTTACATATATATATATATATATGGAGAGAGAGAGGTTGTGGGAACTGCTCAGTGTTTTGGGTGTTGTATATTTATTCAGAAAATGAAGTTCACATTAAGGTTGTGGGAGCTGCTCAATGTTTGGGGTGGGGGGGAGAGAGAGAGAGAGATTAAGGTTGTGGGAACTGCTCAGTGTTTTGGGTGGTGTTGTATATTTATTCAGAAAATGAAGTGCGCATTAAGGTTGTGGGAAGTGCTCAGTGTTTGGGGTGTTGTTTTTCCTCCTGTTAGCATCCTTTATGTACTCTCTCATTTATGTGGGTTGCACAAAGAGGGAGGGAAATTAGTGCCCATTAAAGGTTGATTAAATGATTTTTGAGGCAGGGAGGGAGGGAAATTAGATGGTTCAAGGGAGAGAGGGAAAACTTGGTTGACGAAATGATTTTCAGGGGAGAGGGAGGGTGCTCATCAAAGGTCGATGAAATGATTTTCAATGTGGAGAGGGAGTGAGGGAAGGAAATTAGGTGGCCATTAAAGGTTGATGAAATGATTTTCGAGGGAGTAAAATTATGTGCCCATCAGAGGTTGATGAAATGATTTTACGTACGGATAAAAAGCATTTCATTAACCTGAGAGAGAGAGAGAGATACTCTTTATTTCTTTTTTTCCCGTCTTCTTTCTTCTTTTGTGTGTAACAATAAGACTTGCTCTGTAGTTTCTATGACCATCATGTTTTGACTTAATGGGTTCTACTTCATAAAAGTAGTGTTGTTTCCCTCGGGCCCATAACTTGCAGCTCATCATCTGAATCGAGTGAGTTCGTTTGCCTTTGATCATGATCACCTTGCATATTAGTTTTTGGAGATTTGATTTGTCTTGTTTGTGAGATCAAAGATTTGTTTTTTTCCTTTTTTAGAAGTAGATTATTGTACAGAATTATTTGGAAATTAAATTTGTTCTGCTTGTTACAGGAATACTGCAAAAACCTTCTATGCTGCAAGCATTTTCTTTGAGATTCTTAATCAGTTTGGTGAACTTCAGCCTGATGTGAGTTCTTGACCATGCTATCGATTTCCTTATTATAACCCACTTATTTGAAAAGCTTTAGGTTTATAGCATCTGACATTGAATGGTTTTGGCAGTGTCTGAATTTTTTTTTGTTCTTTTATTTTGAATATTGATTTGGAGATTGGCTTATTAGGTAGTTAACATATTTTTGGTCCCCTTTTACAGCTTGAACAGAAACAGAAGTATGCAGCATGGAAAGCAGCTGATATTAGGAAAGCTTTGAAAGAGGGAAGGAAACCCCAACCAGGCCCTCCTGTTGATGAAAATGATCTATCACTACCATCAAGTACCACAAGTGGTGCATATGTATGATTCTAAACTTGAAAGCCACTTTCTTTTCAGTTATTTAAAAAGAACAACATGATGCTAAATAAGCATGATAGAAAAAAGATGATTCTATTTTCCTAATTGTTGAGAGTGAAACCTTTCCTGTGCCTATCCAAAATGAGATTTCAAAATCAAAAAGTGTAAATCCTTTCAGCTTTTCTTGGTCCTTGAGATCTCAACATTTTACTGAAAACCAGTGGTTTTCAGTAAATGATATAATCTCTAATCTTAGTTGCTTGCATGTAATTTCCAATTGTTCCTCTTTGCAGGATCTTGGGCCTAGCCAAACTGGTCCATCTTTCAATCCAGGACCGGAATCTGATCCATCACCTCAATTTAATGGTAGTCTGAGCCGCCAGCATTCCTTAAATATTACACCATCACCTCCCCCTACAAATATTACACCATCACCCCCCCCTACAAATATTACACCATCGCCTCCTCCTACAAGTTTTCCACCATTGCCTCCAAATGTTCCACCACCTCCCTCTTACCGTGGTGCTGATTATCCTTCCCATGATTTTCATCCACCACCTCCGACTAACAGATCTGAAAATTCTAGTTATCCTCAGCCATACCACCATCAACCCTACCCACAAGAACCACAGCAGCAATTGCCACAAAATTGTCCTTCTCATGAAACACCCTCATCTTATTCTTATCCTAATTTCCAGTCTTACCCAAGCTTCACTGAGAGCAGCCTTCCAGCCGCCCCATCTCATTATCCTTCTTATTATCAAGGCTCGGATGCTTCATACTCCCCCCAGTCAGCTCCTGTTTCAAGTTATCCATCAGCTGCTCAATACAATTCAAGCGGCGGAAATGAGGCCATTTCAGAGCCTGCACCAACTTCTTCCCAAACATATCAATATGACAGCAATTACCAGCCACCAGCGGAGAAAATTGCTGAGGCACACAAGGCTGCAAGGTTTGCAGTTGGGGCTTTGGCATTTGATGATGTATCAGTTGCAGTGGACTTCCTTAAAAAATCCCTTGAATTGCTGACAAAACCATCTGCAGACCAGTAAGTTTGTTACATTTGAGCGGGTCCTGATTCTGTTTGTTATTTTTATTTGTTTTGGGTTTTGCTTTGTAAAGGTAATCATAATATTGCATAAATCACAATACAGTTTCCCATGTTGACACATTTATGTGAATGAAAGTTACTGATATTTGCCTTTAAACTCTTATGTATCTCTCATTTACAGTTTTGTGTATGGTGGAATCTGTCTTTGGGCTTATGAATTTGAGGAATAGTAGATGTAAGTCTGCTTTGTCAACAGGAACCTCCCCTTTCTTTTGATAGGCAAATTTAAAATGTGTAACATTTCCTTAACTGAAATGGGGGTTGCAAGACAAGTAAACAAGATGTTAGGCTAAAGAAAAAGCACAGAAAACAACTAGAGCATGCATTGATACCCTGACTCAGTCAAATCAAGAAAATAACCAGTTGAGAGACACAAGACCAAGAGAACAAAGTACCAATGAACATATTTTTTTCACCATAAGGAACGTATTATTTCTTGTTATTTGGAAACAGAACAAAGTACTAATGAACATATTTTTTCACCAGGAGGAACCTATTAGTTCTTGTTATTTGGAAACCTCACGGGATTAATCTTTTCCATTTGGTGTTTTCCAGCTTTGAAAAGTTGTTCATGTGAGTAGGATCATCTTTTTAGATTTCTAGGTCTAGGCGTCCTCTGCAGTCTCCATTCATCAGTCTTTTGCTATTCATGGAGCATGAGATTGCATGCTGTGTCTTCGTTTTGTCCAAGCACCATGCTGTGATGTTGACTGAGGGATGCAAAAAGCGTTTATTAGAAGGCTCAAACGCCCTTACAAAATGACGGGATCCTAAATAATGTGTCATCATCCGTTTTCTCCCCATTTGCTTTGTACACATTATTCTTTGCATTCGTTTTGTGATCACTTTCTATTATTAGCTATTTACATGTACTGCAGCAGCATTACTATTGTTATTCTTTCCCATATTGTACATGGGGAACCATATCAAGATGTGTCCCTGATGTTTTTCTTTTTTGTTTCTCTGTGATTGATGAGAGTTAAATCCAAGTCTGCTTAAACTTATTTATGACAGTTAATTTTCATTGTTGAAGAATTAAGCTGTTTCTTTAGATGGAGGTTGCATTAGTTTAAAACATAAAGACGGTCTATGATGAAGGTGATGATTTAAAGTCTCCTCTAACAGAAGGCCGACAGCCTGGTTTCTTAACCATTCTATGGAGAAAAGTGTCAATTTTCCTTTGGATTAAAGGGTATGTTCTATGTGTTTCCTGAGTTTGGGACTCTGTTCACATGTAGTTTACCCATCTTTAATTGAAGGTGGGCAGATTTTACCTCCGAATTGAGAGAGTTTCTATGAGAACCGAGGAGAGAAACTAGGGAAGTTTGAGGAAGTTGATAGAGAAAAGTAGTAATATAAAAGCAAGAAAAAAGAAAAGAATTGGTTTCAGGTTAAGGAAAGAGGTTTGTATTGTCATATTTTGTTTGCATGTCTTACATCATCGTATTTCATACGCCCATGTATTTTGGAGAGTGACTGAGAAATACCAACACATACTCCCAAGTATAAAAAACTCCATTGCTCTGCTTTTTCCCCATTTTTGATTTGCTTGACTTGATGGTGGATTTCTCCATAAACATGGGCCTCTGTGATTTGTAAATATAGAAGAGGTGGTCTAAAACTTGTGCCTTATGTTGAACTTAATATTGCAATTATCACCCAAGGTTGATATTTTTCAGGTATCAATACAGGGCTTTTTAGAGGCTGAAATTTAGCAGACTGCACAACCCTGCTGAGAGAAAAGATAATTGGTCATCAACCCCAACACAAAGGGTTGTTCAAAAAGAAGGATGAACTTCTTTTTGAAGTATTATAACTGAACTAACTGCCATTGTCTACCTCCTCCCCACCTTTCCAACAAAAAACAGGGAAGAAAACCTAAAAATCAAATGGCCTCTGAGTAGATGTTGGTGGAAAAGGAAACCCTTTCATTCATTCCTACAACTCCACATATACAGACACAATGATGAGCAATAAAGGTAGTGAAATAAAGAGGGTTTACTTGCTTTTATTTACCCTTTAGTGTGGACCCAAGGGAGCAAGAAGTCACAAGCACACACAAAAGTGAGAGAACAAGTCTTATGCACTGCCCATCGACCCTTTTTCTTCTTCTCTCTTTTGGGTGTGCTTGCTTCTCTTTCTAAGCATTAGAAATGATTCAAAGTAAGGAAAGGAAAAAGAGTTACAGGCCCTCCTTTCTCCCTTATCTTGTATACATGCTTTTTTTTATTTTTTTGTATTTTTTCTCTCTAGGCAAAAGAGAGAGATGCAACTATGTGAAAGAACTGAATTTGCTCTAGTACTTCTTTTGCATGGCTTGTCCCCTTGCGCTCAACCCTTAAAAACAGCTCCTTGCTTAGCTCCTCCCCTATGTGGGCATCGACTAGGACCCCAGCCACACTCCTGCAACTGTTGGCTAGGGCTCGACCCACCTCGGCTTCATCGTCAGGTTGGTTGACCACCAGTGGACTCCCTCCCTTGAATACTTCCAGCTTGTTAATGGTGAATGACCCGTTGGCTTCAACCACCTCCCTGAAGTCTTGTATGCTTGGCGCGTACACTGGAATATTGAAATTGTCACGCTTCTCGCTTGTAATCAGGCCCTGTTGTCATTTATAATTTTTTTAAAAAATAATAATAATCAAAATACAGCCTCCATCCACTCCATTAAACTACAAAAGAAATGAAAAGGAGAATCGAAGATAAGGCCCATAAGGTTAATGGGCCTAGAAGGAAGGCCCAATGGCAGTTTCAAATTAGATGGGTTCGCTCGATGTGTTGATCATAATACCGTACTATCCTGATCAGAGGACTTTGATTGAGATGCAGGATCAATTCAATACGTACAATGCACTGAATTTTTCTATCATTGATCAATCTTGATCTGATGGTTAGAAACGGATTTCCTGTCCTTTTACCAGACTGGTCAAACACTTCGGCCGACCCACCTGCCATTCCTTTATCATATTGCCGACACACAGTCGGACAAGTGGATGGCCAGATGAGCCACTGGACTACAATCCAACGGCGGGGAATGATTACTTCTTTCTTAGGGTGAGCTGTTGATACACAAGTTGAAAGTTATGGGGAATGAATGGGCATGATTACCTCTAGGACAAGATCATTCCAAGCGTCTTGAAAGTGGGTTCCAAAGAGGAGTCCGGCCCCACCCTGGTCAGTGGGGTCCACAGAGGTGCGACCCAGGCACACCAAAAACATGGACCCCCCACTCATCATCTCCTGTGCCCTTGATCTCAGAAACCCTGATAGATCACTCTGAAACTGTTTCTTGTATGCACTAGCTGTGCCCTCATTGGCACCATGGATGAACACCCTCCCTTCGTTGTAAGCCGTTGATTGTTTGTCTACCACGCAATCCGGCACCTGTATTATGTTATACAAATAATTATAAAATTAAGATTATTTATATATATGTATACATTAATTAATATAATTAGATAAATCCAAATTTTTTTGGGACTCGATTTAAAAATAGTAAGTGGGACAATCATCCTCGGGAACAAACTAGATTATTATTATCATGATTATCTAGGGTAAGCATGAAACTTTGTAGGTGGAAGAATGAATAGCATAAAATGGAAAGATGATTACCTGAGAGAGCCAGTGCAAGGAAAATGCAGAGTGAAAGAGATTAATTGATCTGCAAGGGAAGAGTCTTTTATAGAATGAGCCAGGAACTGCGGCTGCAAAGTATGATCTGTGGCCTTTGGCTGCTAGATACTCTTCCATGCTCACTCCAGGGTCTGCTATGGGTGGGAGCAGCTGGAAGAGCGTGTTGAAGTCATTAGAAGGGAGGTCGGAGAAAAACGCAGAGAACTCCGGTGGCTTGAACCCGGCCTCCTCGTATCGCTTGCTCATGTGTTTGATGATGGTTTCAATGGTGAAGATTGTATTGCTGCCGCTGGAGCACCCTAAGTCCACCACCGTGAAGGGGACTTCTGGGGAAGTTAGTTGCACTCCATCTAGGGTTTCCCTGAGAAGATGAAGCATGGATCGAGCATGTCGCGCCTGCATATATTTAGGGTTTGTGTTAGACTTAATTCAACTGTGTAATTATGAAATTTAAAAAGAAAAACAAGAATAAAATCATGGAGTCAAAAACATTGACATAAATCTGAACACGTTCTGACAAAAAGAGAGCATGTAAGAGTTGACATATTTGCCTCATATTTCTCTGTGTCACCTACCCACCCATGGAACCAGTAAACCCTATTTGAACATGAGATACTTTTCTGATAGATCAAGCAAAAGAATCTGAGAAAAAAAAAGCCCACAAAAGGCTTGAAAATGGAGTGAATAACTAGCATGAAACAGTGGACACTCTAAATATTCCATGCTATTTTAATCTTTCTGGCACCAACCCATAAAACCCTAGTAGAACCCAAGAAAATTTAGTTTTCTGGTTGGTGGACATGGATGGACCAAAAAAAAAAACCCTTGAAAACCCAGAAAAAAGGAGAGAAAATGAAGACAAAGAAAGGACCTGAGCCTGAGAATTATTGGCATAGCTGGCCTCTCCATTGCCCCCCTTCATGCAGAACACTTTCTCGAGCTTCATGTTGGGAACTACTACGATGTTATTCTCTCCTCTTGGAGCCATATGTCAGTGGGTCTCTGGTCTTATATGGTGATCAGAAATGAGAAGAAAGGTGGGTGTATATGGTTATGGGTATGGGGTGGAGAAAAGGTCAGGCAAGAGTCGAATATATATAGAAACTTTTGAAGGCTTCGAGATTTTCTTCTGTTAAAGTTACCAAAAAAAAAAAGAAAAAAATCAGCTGATTGTTGCTTTGGACTTTCCCAAAAAATAAACCTAAATACATCGTACATGTATTGTGTGCTTACATATAATTGCCAAAATTATATAATTAGATTATTTCGTATGTAATTAGCATATACTAATGTAAGGTATGTTTCTAGAATTTACCAAAAATCTTGTGTTATCTGCTTAGATGCAATTGCCAAAAAAATGCCCAAACAAAATAAAATAAATTTAAATAATTAATTTTATTTTATTTTTTGAAAAAAATCAAAAAAGTGATTGCATGCAAATCCTCATGAGAAAAAAATCACCCTCCCAAGATTGACACCGGATTTTCATATTTTTCTTCTAGGAAATTCACTGCCACCCAACTGATGAAAATAGAATTAATTTCTTAGATGCTAAGAACATAAACGAATTGCAAAATCAGGATGTGCTTTAGTAGTATTTTCTTATAGATGACAAGTCATATTAAAATTTATATTATATTTTTGGAATAGTATAGTTATTTTTTTTAATAAAATCATTTACCAAAAAGAAGATTTCCAAATCAGAAATATGCAAATTTTCTACCATACATGCATGCATGCATTGTGTTTATCCAGAAAATAGGAAAAAACATGTTTTCATTAGATAATATACTTTTATAAAAATAACACAAAATAGGAATTTTCAAAAATAGTTCAAGTTTCTTTCAAAAGGAGTAAAGATAATATTTATATCATTAAAAGATAATATCTAAATGTATGAAATCTAAATAGCGGTTTAAAATTTGTATTTTATAAACTTAGTTTTTATTTTATGGTTTTTTTTTTGTTTTTCTTTCTATTTTTATATGAGCGTATAGAAACGACTTTTTGCTAAGAACTTTTTCCTTATTATATATATATATATATATATATATATTATATTTGACAGTATTATGAAATACAAATGGTGATTAGGTCCTACTTAAACATTATATAATTAACTTGATGTGGTGCTAATTAAAATAACAAATAAGACGATAATCATTAACGACAAATCGAGATAAACTAAGCATACATGTACAACATATGTCAATTGGAAGGTGATGGGGCAAAAGAAGACAATCATAAACTCTAAAGATGTGTATTTCTTTAGGCTTAAGTGATGATGAAGAGGTCATGTTGCAATAGTTTCAACCAAACAAAGGTATGGAGAAAAAGGAGGAGACATACATATGGAGATAATGGAGATAATGGAGAAGAAAGAGATCCATTAAAGGCCAATTGATGATTCATTATTCCGTAATTTAAACCCCCCCGCCACCATCAGACCCCAGAAATCAAGGTATGGTTTGTAGCTAAAGCCCTTTTTAAACTATTAATTAGCTTCTAGTGTTTGTTGGCTTAGTGTAGCTAGTCAGGGAAACCACAAAAGGCTTTGCCGACTCGCTGTCTTGATTGTTTGATTATCACTCTCCATCAAATATTATCATGCATGTGGGAGATTTTCTATTTCTACTTTCACAAAAATATATGATCAGTTTCTTCTCTTGTTCTACCCATTTTAGTATCTAAAAACATAACTAATTAGGATGTGGTCTCTCGTTAATTTTGCTTTGATAAGTTAAATATCAATTTTTTCTTAAAAAGAAATTAAGAATATTTATCTTTTTTATCTTTTATTTTTTTTTATTAGGGAGTTTGATATTAAAAATATAGGTTAATTCACCAAGCCAATAATCATAGAACAAAATGTTACTCGCTATTCTTTTCTCTTAATCGAGTCATTAACTTAAGGTACCACTGGTTCCATAAAAAATGAGAGAAAATAAAGAAAAAAAAATAAAAATTAGATTTCAAGCAAATTGTTTTTATATGTTATACTCTTGATCAAACAATTTAAAAATGATTAAGTTTTTAAAAATTCACAAAAAATCATTTTTTCTTCCTTGATACTTTCATAAAACCAAAGATAATGAAAATAAAAGAAGTTATATGATCCAATAATTTGCTTTTTTTTTTTTTCTTTTCTTTTCTTTTCAAATAGACTCAATGCATAAGTACTTATAATTTTGCCAAGAACTACTTAGAAAAGCAAATTCATGATGTATTTATCTTTGAAAGTGTTTTTTTTCAAAAAGCCTAGCAAAGTACTTCTCTGAGTTCTTTCTGTCTAGACCACTAATAAGCACCTTTTTAAGTACGTATAAAATTTATATGATCAAAGAATCATTTTATCGAATATGCCACTTCTCATCAAATACTCTGCTCTCCTTCACCAAACGTACTGAAAAAACAAACCGTATTGTCATGGGGTGAAATTTTTTTTTGAAAGAGACCAATGGAAAAGAAGAATGGAGCCCATGATAGGAACCCCAAAACAATGTGTGAGGTGGGGAACTTGGTCACATGCAGTACTGAGAATTGAGAAATATGGATGGATATTAAGGAGAGTGAGAATATGAGGGTGGGAATGAGATTGATGACTGACGAGAACCCCCCACTTTTTTTTTTTTTTTCCTTCTAAAGACCCGGAATCTTGTTTCTCATCTTTCCACCCTCACCCTCACCCTCTCTCTCAAAAGTCCACCACACAGCCGTGATAATCGCCGGTTCACGTGAACCCATGCCTTCCTTTTTATCTTTTATCTTCTTTTTTTTTTTTAACTTTCTACAACTGCCCTCTAACCTCCTCCTCCTTACTGTTATTATCCTAATGTATAAATCAACCCTTGAAAGTGATTCTCTACTCTCCTCTCATTCTCTAGGTAGGGGGTTTGGCCCTACTTTTGGGTGGATCATGACCGTCTGATATGGCATCGAAAGGTGGGAAAGTTTAGTCTGAGTAAAAAGACAAGTGGTGGAATGGTCAAAAAAGTGATGTGTGGTAGTTATGCTTCTACACCCCAATTTTTATGGACCCACTTAGATTTGTATTTTGGTCGTTTATATATATATTTATAGAGCCCTTGGGAAAAAGATACCCACCTTTAAAATGATGATAAAATTTCCAAGGAGGTTGCAATAGGCCCTCTCGAGATTCAATTTCAACTTCATCAGAATCAAAAACTTTTGAGGTATAAAAAACTTTAAAGTAGTAAAAAGGAGGGTCCTGCTATGCTAGCCAATGAGTATTTATGGGGGGAAAAAAATTCACATGTATAATTTAATCCCATTACTATATACCATATTCGTCGTACATTTTCAATAGATATGGAGCCAGTACCTTCGTATTTTACTGAAAAGGATTGATCAATCTTCGTCTAACCCAATGAACCTTGGCAAAGAGACAAAAAGATAAAAAAAAAAATATGAAAACCATTGTTTTTAATATGTACATGATGTAAAATGAAGAGCACGTGCACTGTAGATAAACATGGATGCACGTATGCTATGGTTTTGGAGTTTGTCGCTACACCATGATCTTAACCTTTCAATTTGAATAAAGATTTTCCCATATGGGGCACCTTATCCAAAGCATGGTTTTGTATTACTTGGAAGGAACCGTCTTCCCTCAATCATTCAGGCATAGGGTAATGGTTTTGTTCTGGATTTATAGGGCAAAATCAAACATGGGCTAGGTTCTACAAAACTTAAAGAAACAAACCTTAGTTTGTTAGGTTCTAGCCTCTACTTATCTTTAACTCAATTCGATCACGCTATTGATTCTCGTTTTGTTAATCTCCCACTAAACAAAACAATCACGTGCCGCTTAATCGCGATTAATTGGTTCCCAGGATCGAAGAAAACGGAATGTTAATAGCATGATCACAGTCACAGTGTGTTTACCTAGATTGAGATTGTGTTAAATATAAGCAATCCAATGAGTTGAGGTATTAATACAAGTAAGATCTATATGGAAGCTTTAGAGGGGAAAAAACTATAGGCAGTAGAGGCATAGGAAGTTAAGTCCTATGGGCATTGGGAATAGTAGAGAGGCATGGAAGTTAGGGCTATGGTTTATTCAAATACAAGGACATGAATGGACGCAGCACATGAGAGCAATTTTTATTCTATGCTAGGCAAGTTAAAGTAGATTCTAGTTATAGGTGTCTAAACGACTACTTTGATAGGGAAAAGTGGACAATACCAATCCAATCTATTGAAGATTTTTGAACACTATGACTTCACATGTAGTGTTTTCTTCTAGAGATACCTATGGAGATTAAACATCTCCCATCATATGTTTCACTATGAATAGGAAAGGAAAATGATGACAGGAACTCTTTCCTTGGTCTGCTTACCATAACTCAAGCTGGGGCATCACCTATTCTTGAGCAGTATTATTGAAGCCAGTTGAACTGCCTGTTAAAGTAGAATGGGTTTTGGTTCCCAATATCAGAGACTGCAAAATGAACAACTAAAGATGGATATTTGCAAGCTGAAGTATACAGTCCATGATTATAGCCCTACAGTGGATACCAGCAGCTACTTTGCTGATCCCCTATTGACAAATGATGTCTCACATAAGCATGCAGTTCAAAATATCCATCCGATAGAAAGATAACTACCAGGCAAAGTAATAATTTTGTAACATAAGCATGCAGTTCTAGATATCGATTTCGCGAAAAGATGACTGAAAGTTGAGTAATAATTTCGTAAGTCAGCTTTGGAATGCTGTCTGTCATGCTTTGAGGAGCACTGCTGGGCAATGGCGAATCATGCTTATAATTTAGCCAAGATGAGAATGCTGAAATGGATGGCCAAAAAGACAAGATAATATATTAAAACATTAACACTTGAGATATTCTAGCTGAGAATAAGATGAGAGTCAAATATTATAATTTGTTCTGCAGAATAAAGACCTGCGAGAAGTGACCAAAAAAGGAAGAAAAAGAGAGAGAGAGAGAGAGAGAGAACCCAAAAAATGAGTTGCAATTGTGAGAAGACAGGGCAGCCTAGAATAGAATAGAAACGGTCCAAAATACAAAACAATAGATAAAAAGGCATTCATAGATTGGCAATAAAGTAATACTGTAGAATGGGCAGACCCAATTGATGGTGTGTGTGTATATATATATATATATATATATATACCTTTCATAGTGGCAGCAACAGCCTACTAAAATACTTAGTGAAGGCCTCCAAGCTTAAGTATTGAAAAGAAGAAAGAGCCATTCAAAAGTTTACTGAAGGAAGCAGAGATTTTAGTTTTGAACTTTCACAAATAAAGCCATACTCTATTTCTAAAGCCTGCATAAGGCAATTTAAACTAGTGACTGATGTTTGAATCTAGGAAATCTGTTAGTAGAGATTTTTTAATTATGAGTTGGGAATCTAATTCAGAATTCAATCTTATCAAATGAAAGATAGCAATGGAAGAAAAAAATATAACACATTCAATGTACCTAAACAAGTCCTCAATTCCAAAAAACTAAAGAACAAAACATGTTGACACCTTAGGCAAGTAAATTTTACATAAATGCGCAAGGGCCATGCACATCACAGTAAGTGCTCCATTTAAACATTTTAAGTTGTGGAGCAAATCTTCTATTCATCCACATGCATACCTAGGATCTAGTTGCATGTTTGTACAAGTTTTAGCATTTCAAAGTAAACTGTGATCAACATACACGCTACTCCTTGTCTGCAATCAATAGCCACAAGAGACTACAAATAAATCAACAACTTTAAATCTCTTGCGGTATTTATGAAACCCTAGAAAGTCAGACATGCCCAGAAGTATGATTGTACATAATTTTTGTTGGCTATGTACCAGGAATTGTGGTCCACTTCTACCATAGAGTTGCATATCAAATTCATCCCAAGAAAGAAATGAATTTCATTAATGTAACCAAGGTGACTGATGATATTGAAATTGAAATTGAAATCGAAATATTTTGACAAAAAGAAATTTAAATTTTCATGTCAATGGAATAAATAATTCAGAACATTCATGAAAAGAACCAGAAGATTTTCCATTTATATTTCACTTGCTGGTAATATGATGGAGGCATCTAAGTACCAAAAAATGGGCATGAACTGATTCAATTTGAATTACTTTTGAAAGATGATACAAACTGGGACTACAGCTACATATTGTACAAGACATGGGTATTAAAACTCCCTGACTAATCAATTGTCTGAAAGCCCCATCCGCAAGATACTACCTGTTATGGAAAAATAACTGAGTAAAGATCTTTGACAGATACTTGACATACAAACATCAATGTAATGAAAATAATAATAATAATAATAACAATTTTATTTATTTATTTTTGGATAGGAAAACAAGGATATCAAACAATGCCAACAAAAAAAGGGCACACCCTATATACATATGGGGTATAGAAGAGGCACCTCAGGTATTGTGGTACCAAAGAAACAAAAAAGCAACACCTGGACGACAACATAAAAAAGAGCCAGCCACTGGCCATAGTTTAGGCTTTCTATAAAATTCAACAATCAACAATTCTCCTCTCCAACAGGACTTTAGACCATTCCAATGGGATTTGATAAGGTTCCCCTTCAACTTCTGGTCGGAAAGTCTTTCTCAATGAAATCATTGTACTATGGTCTCGCCACATGCACCTAAACAAGTAAGGAGAGCAACACTCTAGACCTGCCTTCACCTTTTATCCAAGCCTTGCACCTTCCATCCCGATGAGGAACTTTTTCACCAAATGGGGAAACACCCACTGCAGTCCAATAATTGTTAATAACATGTCCCATGACTATATAGCTCCATCACAATGGATTAAGTTGTAATCTGAAGATTTCTCACTAACTTTACAAACACCACATCTGTATATCATCGACCATCCATTCCTTAGAAGGCTATCCATAGTTAGAATCGTCCCCCCATATTGCCACCCAAGCAAAAGAGAGCAGGCTCTCAATGGGGCACAGGTGCCCCAAATTTCTTTGGCAGGGAACATCTCTGAATTCTCAGCATATAATGAGTTGTAAAAAAATTGACATGGAATTTCTTCTCCTCCCTCCAAAGTAAACCCTTCCCCACTGCTTCTTGCAGTCTCACATTATGGATGATCAATCTCTGCACTTCATACCGTCTAATCTCTCAACTAAACTGCTTGTGCTAAATCAGTTGGCAGAGAGACATGGCAAGCCTAGTGTCATGTTCTAGCATTTTAAAGACTGGAAACTGAGGTCTCTATCAATAGCAATTGACCAAATATAAATCTTATATCACACCTATTACCATAGAACTATGTTGAATATTAATCTACTACAACTATTATTCAATTAGCATCAGGTAAAAATAAGCCATTGTCTCCCAGGTACAATCTACAATGCCACCAGCAAAAAAATAAAAACACCAGCTCCTCTTATGAGAAAAGGTCTGTCCAACACAATATCAATCATGGCCACCCACCCTCAGCACCACCGGTGCCCCACTCCCAAAAAAAAAAAAATGAAAAAGTAATTCAAAATATCAAATGATAATTACCAATATCTATCTATATATATATTGATCAGAGATAACCAGTGCATTGTTCTCCTAACTTCAGAAAACTATTTAATAGTGGCCATTAACCTAGAAAAAAAAGAAAGCCTACTACCGTGCCAACTCAGGGCTAGTTTGGTATACTGTAGCTTTTGAAAAAAGAACAAATAATGTAACTATGTTAAAAGAAAAATCAGCTATTCAAGAGTGCTCTGAGTTTAAAAAAAAACCATTTAAGTATTCGATAAAACTGAATTATTAAATTGTTGTGAACATATGTAATGACAAAAGGAAAGAAAAACAGCTATGGTTTCAAAAGTTCTGTTAGTTTCAAAAGAAACATTTGAAGTGTTTGATAAAACAGAATTGTTAAGTTGTTGTGAACATGTATAATGACCAAGGGAATGTTAAAAATGTAATCAGTTCTCTTTATTCTTAGGTATACAAAGAATCCTTAGTTAAATAAATCATTGTATCATTCATTTAAAATCAACTTTAAATATTTTCATTTTCTTTTCAAAAGTAGTTTCAACTTTCTATTTTAATTCAATTCAAAGTAAACACATTTATAGTAGTATTTTATTTTATATTTTAGGATGAGTAGTATCAAATATAAATTCCTACAAATATTACACACTAGCGACAAAAGAGTTTGAACTAATATTTAGTATCATGCACTCACTTAAATCAGTTTATTATGCATAATATTAAATAATAATATCAACTATAAATAAATAAAAATAAATCATTAACTAGATGCAAATATGAATTTTGAGTCTAAAGTTCGTATTTCACGGACCATTTAAAGACATATTAGATAATTTAAAATATCATTAAAGAAGATATCTTGATTCTTGGAAAATAACTTTTCAAAACCTATCTTATCTGATTTTCAAAATAGCTGTCAAAATGGACGAGATTCTGTGAGAAATACATGTCTTAAATTTTACCAAACACGTAAGTTAAAAACAAGAGCTTATAAGAACAGTGATTCTAAGGGGTCTAAATTCAAATCCCAAACAAGGCCTTAGAAAGACAAGGTATTTCTAGTGTCAGACCTTCAGTCTTAGTGAATGGCATGTCTTTGGAAAATTTTCATTACCCAGGAGATTTGTGGCAGGGGAACTGCTCTCTTATGTTTTTGTGTTGGTGGTGGAGTCCTTGGGAACATTAATATGAAAGTGGAAGGTATATTATTCAAACACTTCAAGTTGGAGAGAAGGGAGAGCAACAATGGAGAGTTTGCATCTATTATTTGCTGAGAACACCATTTCTTTTTGGGGCAAGTGGTGAACCACTTATATTTTTAAAGCTATCTTAGGTTTCAAGGTCAATCTGGGTAAGGTTCAAGTCCCAGTAGGAGCTTGAAAAATAAAAGGGGGTGGGGTGATGTAGGTGGACACCCTTACAGCTTTGCTTGGGTATTAAGGTGGGCCACTTCAGTTTTCTTATTGGCTTGTCAAGTGCTCCTTTCAGATCTAGAGGAGCCTGGGCAGTAATTAGGCAATTTGAGAAATAGCTAGTTTCATGGAATGGGCAATATTTATCTAGGAGTGTGGAATCACTCTTATTCAGAGCATCCTTTTGAATTTTCCCATGTACTTTATGTTCTTTGTACCGCTGACATCAGTTTGCTTGATGTCATGGAAACTCCAAAAGGATTTCTTTAGGAAGGAGTTAAGAAGGGTAGTATATCACATTTCATGAACCAGGAGACTAGTATTGCATCAAAGAAAATGGGTAGATTGGGATTAGCAACTTTCTGGTTCGTAATAAATTTTTTCTTGGTAACTGGATCTTGAGATTTGTAGGGGTTACAGGGTAAGTATTGGATAAAGGTGGTGGGAAAGTTCAAGAGTTGGAGAGGATGTTGTTCACAGGATTCAGGGGAACTTTTAGGGCAGAGCCTTGGGAAACCAATTGGGAAAGATTGGGATCTCTTTCAGGACATGGCCCTTTCGAAGGGCAATGGGAAGAAGCATGAAGTTTCAGCTTGATATGTAGTGTGCAAAGGTAAAAGCCTGAAGGCTCACTTTTCATTTCATTTTGCTTTGCTAGTTGATAGGGAAGCATAGGTAGCTATTTATTGGTATTGGATGATGGTTCCCACCAATGGTTCACCAGAAGCTTCTATGTTTGGGACTTTTGGAAGAGGTGGGAAGTTTTTTGGTTTGCATTTATCAAAGGTGACAGCAGTTTGAGAGAGGATCATTAGTTAGAAGATATTCCAAGAAAGGAGTTTTCTTGGTTAAATGTTTTTTCAAGACACCATTGCCATGGCTTAGTCTTTGCTTCTCCATCTCAATTGTATGGACCTTGTGCACCATCCAGGGTTGGCTGCAGGAAGCTGATGGGGAGAAGACACTATCAACTAGTAGCTGCGAGGAGTTGTACCTTGTGAACTAATTAGAAGCGGCTAAGGCAAATAAGGAGGGAAAGGAAACACTAAGCGGTTTGTCTCTGTACCACTTGTCCTTTCAAAACCTCACTCTCCGACCATTACCCATTGAGAAAGAAATTTTGTTACTCAAAAGATCCCACTCCTTTCTTATGGTCTTCCAAAGGCTAACACCATGACCACCCCTCAGCTCGCAAGATCGCCACCCCTCATAATCTTTACCATACTTCCGACTGATAACTTGCTTCCACAACGCCCCCCTTTTTACAGCAAAGGGCTAACTCCACTTACAAAGGAGAGCTTTGTTCAGTTATTGAAAGGCTCCTCATGCCCAAATCTCCCTTCCTTTTACCTGAATAAATAGTCATCCACCTTACTAAGCAAGGTTTTTGCACGAGAGTCCCACTTCCCCACAAAAATCCCTTTGAATTTTCTCTAACATCAATTTAACTAGCCTTGGGGTGCAGACTAAAGACATGAAGTAGATAGACATACTAGAAAGAGTGCTTTGAATCAAAGGAAGCCTCTCCTTTTAAAATATATTGTCTTTTCCATATGACCAGCCTTCTGCAGAACCTCTCTTCCACCCCATCCTAAGTTGCCACGGGTTTGAAGGGAGGCCCCAGAGGAAGGGACAATGTCCACCTTGCAACCCAACTCCAAGGCCAAGTCATCTAAATTATCCACACATCCAATAGGAATCAACTCACTTTTGTCCAAGTTGATTCTCAAACCTGAAATGGCCTTGAAAAGCATAAGCAACCAGCTCAAATAAGTTATATGATCCTGTGACGCTTCGCAAAAGGCGAGAGTGTATAATTGAAAAATTATATTCTTCATTTCTTGTATTGTAGCATTTGAGATGTGGGCCATAGTGTTCTTTTGGTGTTATTGAGTTTCCTTCTTCAATCAAGAGTACCATGCTATCCAGGCATGACAGTTTTACAAGGAATGATAGGAGAAACATCTGGAGGACTGCAACATTGTAATTTTCTTGTGTATTTGGAAGAAAAGAATTGGAAGGAGTTTGAAGAATTAGCACTCTCCATAGTGAAGTTTAAAGGTTCTTTCTCTACATATTGGTGCATCCAGAAGAAAACAAATAGGAAGGAGTTTTGATATTCACAGTTAGGAAGTCTTTTCATATTCATGATCTGTGGAATCTCAAAGGAAAAAAAGTATAGACTCTTCTTGAGTTTGTTGATAGGAGGGGGTAGCTTTTAGCTTTGTCCAGATTTCCTCGTATATGTCCTGGTATATTAGGGTTTGCTTCTTACTGGCACTTCCCAATACCATTTTTTTAACTGATTATTAAAAAAAAAGCCAAAAAACTTCATTTTCTTCATTTTTACCTTCTCCCATCTTTGCTTTTCCCCCAGCCCCATTCATTCTCCCTATGCTATGTATTATATATGACAAGCATTGAATAATCAGATAATAACCTTCCACTTTTCTCATATAAATATGCAAGAGTACCTTCTATTTATTTAATCAAATGTATAGTATTATGAATGGCATAGGATGATTCATTAGATCAAGCAATTCCCATCAATGTCTATCATTATAAGGAGATTTTGAAGTACAAAGCTTTTTCCACAGTGTGTAAGGCTTGAAGCTAGATGGGTAAATGCACACATACATGTAGACAATGACTTCGACCTGCTTATACTACTAAACTCTATGAGCCCCCTATTCTGAATGAGCAGCTATCATTAACATAAGAACAGTGCTTGGAAAGGAAATGGAACAGGTTCAACATGTATGGGTACCTGATCAAAAAGAGCACCATGGAGCTACAGCAACAAAACCCTAACGACAATATAATGTCAAGTAAAAAATATCCACTACTGGGTCAACTGAAAAAAGGTCGGAAAAGCCCATTGAATTTATCATAGAACCATCTGCAAAAGAAAGTTGTTATCTCATAAGAAAAAGTCAAGATAAGATAATTCATGCTCCAATTAAGTAAAAGCAGAGACGATATAAGCAAACAAACTCTAAATTGTCTTTGCTACCATGGTAGGACAACTAAATTAATCAACACAACCACATGTAACCCAATTCTAAAAGTCAAATCTGAAGCATTTGCTTAGGGTCCATTCAGTATAAAAAAAGTATTGTCGGAACAATTATTTAAGGGTAGACAATTGGGTATTCATACAATATTAGTATATGCACCT
The DNA here is from genome assembly GCF_004353265.1 of Vitis riparia. NCBI lineage: Eukaryota > Viridiplantae > Streptophyta > Magnoliopsida > Vitales > Vitaceae > Vitis > Vitis riparia. Next base: position 158,477 of record NW_023269697.1, on the reverse strand, counting down.
CCACAATGTTTCCAGCACAAACTTAAGTACATATTCTGCATTATGGTCTTTAACATTTATTAGGTAGTAATACCAATGAGTTAGGCATGAACTGAATTTATATAGAATTTGCAAGAAAGAGAGAATAATTGAACTATTAATAACAATCGACACAAAAAACTTTGTACGGTGAATGCTTAAAAGTCTCTGGCTGGGTATGGTAAATGGGCTTATAATTCGATAGGATACCATTCTGTTGCTGAAATTTCATTAATCATGGCTGATTTTAAATTAAAACTTCATTTTCCCATGCTTGCCAATTTTTAGGTATTCAAAGTAATTTAAATATTACTACCATGATAGTATCTCCCTATCAAAGTTCTTTTCATTGACTTTGTTATATTACACAGATTCCCTGGAGATGTAAATGCATCAAATATTCTGTTTGACGTGTGTTTTGGGTGATTTAATTAGCAACCATGTAATAACAGGAAAATTGCATAGGTACTTTCACAGCTACATCATAATCAAGATCCTTCCAGAACATGAGATAAGACTATTAATTCAAACATTCTCACTTATAAATTGGGCAACTTTATTCAACTAAATAGATACAATGGTCTTTGGGAAATGTCACATATTAGGAAGTAAGAAAATTAGACAAGGTATTACTCCTAAAGGCAAATGATGCAATATAAAAACTATATACAGTGATCTTCTGGACACATTATATTTGGAGTATTAAAATTACACAAGGTATTGTCCCCAAAAGCAAATGTTGCAGGTATTACCACATTATGTAATATATAATATCCCTTCTCATTAATCAACATCCACCCTACCCTTGCCAATGGACCTTTTATTTCGTCTATATGCTTTGCCCCTCAATCTCCCTTTAATCTCTTAGCAACAAAAGGGTGGTATGCACAATAATTACCTTGCATTACTTGAGAGAGAGTAATTATCGTAGGGGAAGGTGATTACTAAAGAAAAACTCCTCCCACTATTTGTGCTAATGTGCACTTTATGGATTGTATTTATGTTGTTTGAAATTACTCCTTTCTACTTTAGTTGAGTGATGGCCCGGTGATTTGAACAATTAGTCCCCATTGAGATCAGAACAGTTCCTAGTGTCAAAAGATTGGGGTAACTATTTCAATGGACTGTTGCAACGTGTTTCACCATGCCAGTTTCAGATCATTTGCTCCTTTTGTTAGAGGGGGTGGTGTGAGGAGAGGCAAAGCACCGGAAATGTTTAGAATAAGGAGATGGGTCAAACTCAAGGCCTAGAATAAGGAGATGTTTGGAAATGTTTCAGTTAAGAAGGAAGACGCCTTTTATCTGTTGGGTTTTTAAGATTCCAAGGAGCAAGAAGCTGTCCTTTCTGTTGTGTTGGGAATTAATGGGTTCCAACCATGATGGGGCTCTTTGTTTGAGAAGCAGAATGGGAGAGGGTTTTGACATTGGACTAGCCATAAAAGAGATGATAGACTTTGGTGAGTAAGTGCAATTTATGCAAAGACAAAATAAAAGCAATGGATCACATTCTTTCTTCGTTAGGCAGTCTATGGTAAAGCAAAGATTTTATAATGATCAGTTCTCTCTTTGTTTGGCTTTGCATACATCTCGTCTTCACTGGATCATCATGCTCTCCTAGGTTGAAGAGGTGGGCAAAAAGCAAAAGAAGACTTGGAAAGCTACTGCAGCTTTGTTATTTTTAGACTATTTGGAAGGAAAAAAAAAAAATTATAGATCATCTGAAAGTGTGGCGCTGGCGGATAAAGCACATATCTTTGTTTCTTTGTACTCTCTTGATGTGAGTTAGGAGGTTAGTAAATGAGACATCAATGTCTATGGTAAATTTTATAGATTGACTAAGTTTTTGTTAAGGGGAGGGAGCTTTATTAATTTATTTTTTATTTTTATTTTTTTACCCTTATATTTTGACTTGCATATTAATTTTTTAAACTAGTCTGATTATACTAAAAATGGGTTGTCTTTTCCTAATAGGTAAAAGCAGCAGAAAATTTTATAAATGAAGAGAAAAGGTTGCCCAAAGGCCAACCAAAAGCATACAGAAAGTATACAGTAGGCACCAAAAGGCAAAAGCAACAAAAAATAAGAGATACAAAAAATCTCACCCGCCCTCACCTAGAACCCAACCAATCACAAAAGTTGATTAAAGGTAAAGGTCCATCAACTATATACAACTTAGTCCAAGACCAAAAACTGCACACAAAAGAATTCTTCACCCTATGTATTGAAAGCTCTTCATTATAAAAAACGATCCTATTTCTTTTTTTTTTATCAATAAGTATAATATTGTATTGCAAAGAGGCGCTAAAGCAGCGACCCGTCAAATTACAGTATGAAGGGACTTACCCCCTTACAAAAGGGCCCAAACATCAAAGGACAAGGTAGAGTAAAACCTCTCCCTTAACGCATACACACCCAATCTATATAATCTATTAAGGTCGAAGGACCATCTTTTATCCACACTTTGGATTCCGACCACAAAAAATACACAAAAGATGCTTTCAGCTTTTGAATGGACAGCTCACAATCCTCAAAAGCAATTGAATTTCTAGCCTTCCAAATAACCCAAAACAAGCATAACGGTCCCAATTGCCACGCCACCTTCCTTTTCTTTCCCACAAAAGACCCCCTCCACCCTAAAAGGGTTTCCTTGACCGACCGGGGGAAAACCCACGAGACACCAAAAAAGGAAAGGAACACCATCCATACTTCCCTCGTTTTTTCACAATAGATGAGGAGGTGATCAATTGTCTCCTCACTCTTATGGCAAAGAAAACATCTATTTACCATAACCCAACCTCTCTTTTGCAAGCAATCCAAGGTTAGAACTCTCCCCCAAGAAGCCTCCCACGCAAAAAAGCTCAATTTGGGCTGCACACAAGAATTCCATATAATTTTTGAAGGGAAAAAGCACGAGACCCCGGCTGCATAGTCCTATACAAAGATTTCACCGAGAAGTCCCCATTCTTTGTTGCCATCCACTTCACCTTATCCTCCTCCTCCCCCCTAACCTTCTTCCCCTCCAAGCAGCAAAATAGCCTTTCCACTTCTTCCAACTCCCAATCGTTGAAAGGTCTATTGAAACAAGGGTTCCAACTTCCCCCCCATTCCCCCTCGGCTGTCCACACTTCATTTACCCATGCCTCTTTGTTCGAGGCTAAAGCAAATAACGAAGGAAAAGCCTCACTCAAAGGGATGGTTTCACACCATTTATCTTTCCAAAACTTCACTTTCTCACCATCACCCACCACAAAGCCAACAAAAGGGGTCACTTGATGTCCCATTTTACTTATTGCCTTCCACAACCCAAACCCATAGGCCTCCCTAGACTCACAAGATCTCCACCCTCCTCTTTCCTCCCCGTATTTCCCTCTTATCACTTGGTTCCACAGCGCCTTTCTTTCATTTGCAAAGCGCCACACCCATTTACCAAGGAGAGCCCTATTGAAGACCCCAAGATTCTTAACCCCCAACCCTCCACTTCTTTTGTCTGAACAAACAATTGACCACTTAACTAGATGTGGTTTTTGCACTAGAGCCCCGCCACCCCACAAAAAGTCCTTTTGAATCTTCTCCATTCTGATTCTAACCACTCTAGGCATCTGGAAAAGCGACATAAAATAAATCGGTAAATTTGCCAATGTACTCCGCACTAGAGTAATCCTCCCCCCTTTTGAAATGTATTGACGCTTCCACATAGCCAATTTCTTTCTGAATCTTTCTTCTATTCCATCCCACGCTGCTACGCTTTTAAACGGGGCACCTAACGGCATTCCTAAATAAGTGGAAGGCAGTTTTCCCACCCTATAACCAAACTCATCAGCCAATTCATCCACATTCTCAACTCTACCAACCGGAATCAGCTCACTTTTCTCCAGATTTACTCTTAACCCTGACATTGCCTCAAACCACATTAACAACCAGCCCATATACAATAACTGATCCTCCTTTGCTTCACAAAAAATCAGCGTATCATCAGCAAACAACAAGTGTGATATCTGGACCCCTTCGCCTCTTCTTCCCCGAATCAAACACGGCGCCAAAAACCCCCCAACCACTGCCCTCTTTATTAAAACGCTGAAAGCCTCCATCACCACTACAAAAAGGTACGGCGACAAGGGGTCTCCTTGCCTTAACCCCCTTGAACTTTGGAAAAAACCCGTACAACGTCCATTCACCATAACTGAGTACCTAACAGTGGATAGAGACCACTTTATCCACCTGCACCATCTTTCCCCAAACCCCATCTTCTCCAACACTGCTAAAAGAAAGCCCCAATCCACGTGGTCATAGGCTTTCTCAATGTCTAATTTACATAGAATCGCCCCACTATTGCTCTTCACAATGGAATCAATAGCCTCATTAGCGACCAGCACTGCGTCCATTATCTGTCGTCCCTCCACGAAAGCGTTTTGGGCCGTTGAGATGACCTTGGCTAAGACTCCCTTCATTCTATTAGCCAACACCTTAGCTAGCCACTTATATAACCCCCCACCAAGCTAATTGGCCTAAAATCCTTCAATTCCTCTGCCCCCCCTTTCTTAGGAATCAACACTAGAAAAGTTGCATTCAAACTTCTTACAAAGCTCCCGAACTCATGGAATTGCCTAAAGAAGTTCATGACCTCTTCTTTAACAAAATCCCATGAAAATTGCCAAAAGGCCATTGAAAAACCATCAGGATCTAGTGCTTTCTCGCCACAACAGCCTGACAAAGCCCTAAAAACCTCCTCCTCTGTGAAAGGCTTCTCCAGCCCCTCCACATCCCCCTCTTCCAACCTTTCAAACATCAAGGCATCTATCCTGGGCTTCCCACCCCCCCGGATCTGCCAGCAGCCCTTGGTACTCCCTGCAAAAACGATCCTATTTCTTTCCTTCCACACCGCCCAAAAAAGGCATAACGGAGTCCAGCATCCAATCCTTTTTACACTTCTTGCCTACAAAGGACCCATGCCAACCAAGTAGAGCTTCCCTAACCGAGAATGAAAGAACCCATGTCACCCCAAAGAGAGCAAATAATAACTCCCACAAAACCCTAGTGTTTGTGCAATGGATTAAAATGCGATTAGACTAAAAATGGGTTGTCTTAATATAATAGTATAGATTACCAAAGTTTAAAAAATAAATAAAGTAAATAATATAGCAAAAAAAATCAATTCAATGTTCATTAGTTTCTATATTTCTTGAGGTCTTGATGACCTCAAGATGGAGAGGACGATTGATGTACAACATGGATCACGTTAGGGATAGCAATATAGCAGATATGGAAATGAGCATCCCCACCCCAACGCTGCCTTGGAGGAAGATAACTCAACCAACCTAACAAGGGAGGATCCTGTGCCTGTTTCTGAAAGATCCTGCATGACAAAGACTAACTGGCACACTTCAAAGAATGTACATTTTCAAAATTCTTCATGAAAGTGTAGAACTGATCTAACTTTTATAACCGTTCATCCCTAATTACACAAAGATATGACACGCCTTCAAGCAGGAAATTTTAACAAGGCAACATGACTCATTCACACATGCACCGTGCAGATTCATATCATGCATCTATTCTGTCAGAGCAATTGTAAGTATCAACAAAGTATTTGGATCAAATATAAGAGGTGACAACACATACTTGCATAGGAAGATCGGCCATAATCCATCATTTGCCTCAGTCCCTAAAAGTGTTCTTCTTTCACTTTCTTCCTTAAACTTGTCTGGAGGAAGAACTTCACATGGACCTTGAATCAAGCCAGCCGTTATGGCACTATCGTGATTAGATTCATAGACCTAACCAAAGGAACAAGGAATTCACATGAACTTTAATGTGGACAACACAAACTCTCTGCTAAAATGCCAATCCACAGGGACAAAATTCCACTACATCAACAATGTTCACTAAATGACATGTGAACAAAGGGAGTGCGATGCTTCAAGCAGTATCTGTGTGTTTATCAGTCCAATGCACATCCTAGTTTGAATTCCCTTTTCATGGTTATATGATAAAATCTTAAGGCCTGTTTGAGAACGTTTTCGAAAATAGTTCCCAAAGAACAGTTTTTGAAGAACACTTCTCAATTGCTTTCAGGTACAAAATTCTGTTTGGGATCTTACATACAAAAAACAATTTTCTTGGCTTGTTCACCAAGAAGATACTACACACTTATGCACAATACAAAAATTTTCAAAGCATTCTACATATTTTTAATTATTACACAAAACACTCTACAAAGAATAACTGAAAACATCTAAAATTTGTTCTTAAAAACAACCTGCTTTTAGAACAGATTTTAAAAAGTTGTTCTGTCAAAAGTTTGCTAAATGTGTTTTTTAAGCTAGAAAATTGTTTTCAAAACAATTTCCAAACAGGCCCTTAGAAATTTGGGAAGATAGATGGTTTTATAGTGTTGACACTATGCCAACCGTTCATCTACATGGCAGATAGTCCACATCACACTTCCATTATATGCATAAACACAAGGGAAAAAAAACAAAAATTTATCACAAAAACTATTCACCTCATTGCTTTCCGGAGCACTCGGGCGACCAACAACCTCTGGCAAGTCACTAGGAAAGTAGCATTGATTGGCCATCACCCATTTTGACCTAGTCTTGCTATCCTCCCACATGCCCTGCAGAAAAAGGTAAAAACATTTCCCATATAAAATATCCTAAAAGGAATAACAATTCTCCAGAAGGCATCAAATATAGTACATGGTTCCTGTCAGAAACTAACAGAAAATTTACAATGTCTTAATGCTACAGTAGTAACAGAGACAAAATTATGTTATTACTGGTGTAATTCTATGAGAATAACTGCTAGAAGAATCATTGAATGCTTGATGAATGGCTTGCCTGAAGCTTAAATGGTATCAATTTGTCATTGCTGGAATGAAAGAGAGCATGATCCAGCACTTTATATGATACTCCATTGATGCAACAAGACTGGTAAAATGTCTTCTCCTCTACAACTCTAAGTACGTCGCCAATCCATTGAACATCATGCAATCCATCTGGAGAAAATCCAGTAGGCTCTTTAGCCCCTGCACTAGTCCCAGAATTTCCAACAGAACTTGCCTGTGCAACATCTTGGTCATCTCGCTTAATATCATATGTTAGGTTACAATCAGAAGTTCCTCTTGTATAAGTTTTTTCCGAGTCTTTAACCATAGTGTTGTTGTCATGATAATTCTTTGATGGAATTTCAGCACATTTTGTCAGCCTAGTACTGTCAACATCTTGTGGGTTATGTGAGACTTGTAAATGATGGGACATATCACTAATCGCATCAGATAATTTGGGGGGCTGTGGATCTGGTTTAGGAACCAGTCTCTCTTCACGTGAGGATGATTCAGAAATTTTACTGTGTTGAGTAGATGTCTCATTTGATGAGGCAATAGATAGAGAACCACAAGCTGCCCCCAAGGACTTGATTGAGTTATTAGGGTAAGTTCCAGAAGAAGGCTTGTCATCCACATTTTTGATACTTGATGAGGAATTATTCACTTGCACTTGACTTGCATTCAATGTCTTTGAATCAGATGCCAACTCAATATGGTTGTTTACCAGGGAACCATTATGACCCTGTAAATCAGAATTTCCATTTTCTGTTATCTTCTGTTGATCCAGAATCCCAACTTTCTTCTCTGAAGATGGCTGCACTCCAGCTGCACTAATAGGCCCTTTTGGTGTGTTCATATTTCTCATAACACGACCATATTTAGGGGGCAAAGGCTTCCCACTGCTCAGCGACAAGCACTTTGGGCAATGCCACTCGCCTCTAGGAATTCCTTTGTGATTGTATGACTGAAGGCATTTTAAATGAAATCCTCTTTCACATGCATCACAAAGAAGTACGTTTTCCACCTCATTAATGGTGAGCTTGCATATCTGGCAAGTCACAGCCTTATTCATGTAATCCCTTGAAGGAGGATTCCATGTGGGATGCTGAGGAAGCTGTGGATGTAATAACTTCTGAACAATTTTACCAATTTCATTGTGATTACTGGAAAGGGAAGACGGTTGAAAGTTGTTGCCCAGTAACAGCTGCTGTGTGCTTTGCAAATGTCCAGGTGTAGTATGAGTAACAAATGATCTAGAGTTCTGATCTCTTGTTGATTGAGGAGCCATTCTTGACGAACTAATATCAGCAGCCCCCTCAACCCTAGCAGCAATATGATCCTGCACCTTGTTCTCTGGCCCAGTTTTCACTGATGAGACAGATTGTGGTTGTAAGGACCAGGTTGGAGTTTTTGCCGGAAAGTGATCAACAGAAGAGTTTGCTGCTGACAGTTTATATGCGCATATAACAATCAGAAAAATCCAACAAAGAAAAACGAGTAAAGAAGACTAAAGGTGATAAGATGGTAATAGAAAAAAACTAAATTTCTTGGGAAAAAATGAGACCTACCCTAATTCCAAGATAGCACAAGCTAAGAACAAACTTGGTTAAATATCACCAGTAGCCTAGGACCCTAACAAACCCCCCCAAATTCCCCTACAGAAGGAGAAAAAAGAAGAGAAAAAAAGGAAATAAAATTGAATAAACTCAGCTGGGTGGTCATTGCAATCCTTGAAATTATTGCTAATGGTCTAAGCAAATATGTTCAACCAAATAATGGCAATAAGATGGCAAATTTTTTTTTCATTTTTATTTTTCCTTCTTTGGGAAAGAAATCTAACACAACATTAATTCTGAAATACTAGAAAAGAAGGGTGACATATGGAAAATATCATCAGTAAGCTATGCCCTACCAAACAAACCAGACCCTACTTTGCAAAAGCTACCCCCGCACAAAAACAAAAGACCAAAAAAAAACAATAAACAATACAAAAACAAAAAAAAAAAAAAGCGGAAAAGGGAAGAAAATTGAAAAAGAAACAATCAGATATCATTACAATCCTTGTAATATCCAAACAATATGTTCAAACAACTAATTATGCCCAGAAGGAATAGGAAAACAAGGAAAAGGGAAGAAAATTGAGAAGAAAAGGCCGGGTATCATTAGAATCCTTGTAATTATTGCTGACAATCCAAAGAAACATGTTCAAGCAATGAATAATGCATATTCACCCAGATTTTAGTCAAAAACTCAGAGCCGAGATGTTTGTTGGTATAGACAATAAAACCTAAAATCAGCACAAAAATCACTTCAACAATAAAGGCATTCCAACATGGAAAAAAAACAAGTATTTGTGTACTAGTATTTTTTTTAGGTTCCCTTTTTTTTTTTTTGGCTGTTTTTTCATTTTTGTTTTTTACTTTTTTTAATTTATTCTTTTTTTGGCTGTTACACTGGATTGATCTTGGCAACTCACCTATCCCCATCCCAATCCCTTGAACAACGTCTTAAGAGCCATTTTGTACTATTATCATCTAGGTGTTCCCCAATTCTCTTCATGGATATTTTTAGATTCTGTAAATAATAACAAAAATTACAGGTTTCGGGTGCTTCTGATATAGAGGAAAAGAAAGTTGATTTTCCACCGGTCTTTCATGTTTTTATTGGGGCAAGAAAATGAAACAACAAGTAATACCTTGTACTTGAGATGGATAAGGAGACCCATTTGGCCTTCCATCCAATCTGAAATGCGTTCTTTCAACTCTGGGCAATGATAAAGAAGAAGAAGAATCCCTTCCCAAATTGCTGGTTGCTAATCCACTTGAAGCTATAGATGACCTTACTTCATTGGGGGGCAACTGATATGGTAAAGGAGTAGAAGTTGCTGCGGAAACATTCCCTAAAGGTGAAGCAGGTTGAAAACCTCCAGAAGAAATTGGAGGATGACCGGGTTTATCTGATGGAAACATACGCGCAGTATGTTGGGGCCCACGGCTTTCAGTTGGAGAACCAAAGGTTGATTGCAACCGTTGAGATGAATATGTAGCAGAATGGGCCACAAATTCCTTGGATTCTTCCATCTATAGAGAAAAAAACACAAAAGCATTAGGGAATACCAGAAAAAACAAATAGCAAAATAAATATGTATGTAGCACATCAATCTTTCAAAGCACAGTACATATAGAATAAGGATGCAATTCATAAAGCATATCCTGATGATCCAAACCAGTCTTAGATAAGAAAAAATAAAAGCCTTCATTAATTAAGCGAGGAACAAGTGCCCTCTAGTCACGAGCTTACATGTAGACAATGCATTAATAATATAACAAACTAAATACAAATTTCATCATCCGAGCTCATCGCCCCTCTGTTAGTAAATGGCAAAAAAATGCAACATATTTAAGGAAAAAAAGCCTTCCAAGAAATTGTCAAAAGGATAGATTAAATGCTAGAAGGATTTATGCTGATTAATTAATGGTGCTGGAATGTCAACAATCTATCACAGAGATTTGTCCCTCATTCAAATTGGACACGAGTGAAACTTAGGTTGATGAATGAAATTCTAAAGCCCCTGATGTCAAGTATAAGTATATCCATTCTCAGACAACAACAGAAACCTTAACTTTTTTGACAGGCCAATTAAATTATTCTAAATGGACACATAGCAAAAAAAGGGTGTGATCAAAGTACACAAGATGCATGCAAAGAGAACTAAAGCCCAAAAACAGATAATCAAGGTGCAACAGCACCCTAATCCATTCCGAAACAATCATAAAATCTAAAACTAAACCAGTGTCAATTCCCACTGAATTAGGTGTTCTCTGGATACACACTTGATTTCTGTTTTTCCAAATAGAAAATGATAGTAACTCCTATGTAAAATGCAAGACTCTTTGAGACTTACCTTAAAAAGATAATGACTTTTAAAAAACGTTTAAAAATATCGAGGCATTAAAAAAAATTTACTACCTCAAATTTTAAAAATTTCAAAATAATTTTGAAGGACTTTTGGTAAATTCATACTTTTTATATAAGATTAAAATATTTATATAACAACCCATGGGTCATTCCCTTGTTAACGAAACTGGGAAGTTATTACCATTTTCTATTTTTAAAATAGATAATAGAAGTATATCTAGACAAGCACTAATTAACACATTTTTTATTGTCCCATTTGCACCTTCCACACTTTGAAAGATCTATGGTTTTGTTTCATCCCAGCTACACCACAACAGCCAGAAAGTAGTTATCTTCTAAAGCTTCGTTCAGCTCCTCCCTGCTAAGTTGAATAGAGAAAAAGGATGTATATTCCTTGACCTAAAATACTTGTACACCACATAATAAAATCTTATAATTTCACATGTTAATACAATCCAACCATAGAGAAGTGGTAAAAAAATTATCAAGTCAGTAGCATACGAATATCAGTTTGATCCATCTATGTCAAAGATACAATATAACCTTTGGTTAAAAATTTTTAGAAATGAAGAATTCATGAAGAATAAAAAATTCCAATTCACGCATGCGCACAGACACAAAATATATTGCAGTGCCATGGCCTCCAACTACAAATTACTGTCATGTTTCTTTATCAAGGGAGCATCAATTTGGTAGGAGACGAAAGCTCTAAATTCAAATTTATAACTCTATTGTGATCCACAGCAGATTATAATTTACTATTCCCAATGTTACTACAACATAGCACTTCTTCATACTTCCTACCCCTTCTTCTCATTTGGAGAAAATAATTTAACTTAAATGAAATGTAACCAAAATCGAGCCAATAAATCAATAGGCAAATTCTTCCAGCAGAAATTAACCTCACCAATTTTTTGTTTTTCTGTGAAAACTGAGGAAAATAAAATAAAACTGACAATCTTGTGTTTCATTTTGCTTTGCTTTATCAGAATCAAAAACAAAAAGAGAAAAGAAATCAACCACACTAATCCAGAAAGTGTACCAGGCAAAGTGAAACCAAGTTCCTTGTTTTCCTAACAATTAAAAACTTGATGTCTTTGCTTTTCCCACCGTTCCTCAGCAACCAAGCGTCAAAACATAGAATCATGGCATCAATTGGAGTCTCATGTGTCTAAATACATGACGACAAGCGGAGGTCTTTCCTCAAGTTCAACTTACTAAAAATCAAAATGTCCACAACAAAATTAAAACTAGATACCAACCAAAAACACAAAACCCTAGCCTCACCTTCCGCTTGGTGAGCAACAACTTCTCCGCAATCGACATCTTGGGAGGCCGAAACCCTAGCTTCTGTTCCCTACCACTAATCCCAAGATCCTCAATCATCCCTCCGATCACCTCCCTGGGCACAATGTCCTTGGGCGCCAACCCCTCGCACATGGCCACCACCTTCGCCCTGGCCTCCTCCATCATAGCCCTCTCCTCTGCCGTAGGACTCCGGCCGCCGCGGACGGCCGCCATAGCGGAGAGCACCAGCACAATCTCCGCCACTCTCTTGACATCCCCGCCCCTGGGCCGCTTCCTGGCCGTCTCTCCATCGTCCTCCGCCGGGCGCTTGGATCTCGCCTCCACCTCAGAGCTCGCCGTTGGATCCATAGGGAGTGGGAGGTCAGGGAGGGGAGACCATTGAACGACGCCGTTTACAGGAGAGAAACACAGACGATACGAGGAGAGAAGGGAAGAGAAGAGAGCAGAAGAGAGAACCCTAAGGAAGTCCAAAGGGGGTTTTTAAAAATACGAAATAAAAGATCCGTTAAATTGTGAGGTTTTGGCGCGTAATTGAAGAGAAAGATGTGAGGGAGTGAGCGTGTGTAAAACTCGTAAGTGATATGTAGAGGGAGACGAGAGACAAAGAGAGGGCCTGAGCGCAGAGAGAGAAAGAAAGAGAGGGAAGCAATGGGGTTATTTGGAGTTTTGGGATTTCTATAAATAAACCGCTCTTCTCCTGGACCGGGTTCGGGACTCTGACACACGGCCCGAGTCGGGGAATGTAGGCCCTATACGGCGTCGTTTCTCACACCAGGGCCGCCACTTCCTAAGTTTCGCCTTAGCCGTCGCTGTAACGTCTTGGCATTAGGCAGTACGAATTCCTATGTTTTCAATAATCAAACATTTAATCAAATTATCAGTCAATAAGAGTGTGTTAGCAATTATGTCACGTTACCAAAAAAAAAATATTTACTAGTTTCAAAATTTACTTTTTCTGTGGTAAATTTCAAACAAAATTATGTATATTTGTTAATTTTACTGTAGCTGATCGGAGAGGCAATGGACCCACAAAAAAAAATTGATTGAGTTGTGTGATTTTTAAAAAATTAAAAATTAAAAAATAATAATTTATTTGCAATCATGTCCCCTTATCAATTTTTATCTAGGTCCAAATTAAGCCAGCATATTAAACCTCCGGTTCGCCCTGTCGTACAACCCTCGGCTCAAATAGAAGGAGAAAACGGGCTGGGCTGGGCTGGGCCACATCACTTTTGGATCTTTTATCTCAATATATTTTTGAGATCTATTTCAACTTATATATTTATTTCTTACCTCTCCGACATTTTTTCTCTATTTGAAACTCCTTATTTTGAAAATAATTCCTAGAAGGAATATTATTTGCAAACAATTTCATAGACTTTAAAATTTTCAATCCCTCTATGGTTCATTCATTTAAATAGTAATTATAGAAATTTTAGTAATGCATTAAATAATTTAAAAATACATAAGTTTTTTTTTCTAATTTCAATTATATTTTATTTTCTTTGTAATAGAACCAAATATAAGAAAATTATCATTTTCTTTAACATTTTTTTTTCTTAAGACTTAGAAGGTGTTTTTTTTTTCTTATCATTGAAAGCAACTTATTTTTATATTTTATATGCTTATTTTTAACTTTTTATTTAACTTATTACTTATTCTTAAATATTTTTCACTAAATAAATGCAAGAAAATAACATTTTTAAACCCACCAAAACATGATCTCAACTCCCAACTTTTGTCATTTCCTTTCTTCTTCCACAACTTCAACTTCAACAACCTCCTTATCACCATAACATGTTTAAGATCTCTACTTTATTTGTCTGTGTCACCTCTGATCCAAACCCTATTGCTCCATGTCTATTGTCACATACACAATTTCTCCCTCTACATTTTTCGTGTATGCACGGTGCTTAGTGTTGGGACGTCATTTGTATTTTTTGGCCCTGGTGCCTAGGCTTGAGCCAATGCGGCGCCCAGAGTGGCCTCCCCAGGATTCGAACCTGAGACCTTAAGGTCTTTGTAGTTACCCTCCTGGTACCATCTTGGCTGCAAAAAATACAAATGACGTCCCAACACTTAGAAGCCCTCTAAGCCAACCTTCCCAAAGGAAAACCACGAAACACTCATGAAATTATGGGGTTAAATTCCCCTACTTGTATATTATCTCCCTCTATAATATACAAGATACTATTAGCAAAGACTCCCACAATAGCTTGGTGAGTTCAATAATGTCTCGAGAACCATCTCAAGTCCTCCAGCGGCACCAGCCACCCCCACCTATTTAGGAACTATCATATACAAATGGGTTTACAATTTCAAATATCTTGCAGCCATCTGCTTCTTGAAATTCCCTTCCCTTGCTTCAGCTGTTGCCATGTGTCCAAGCTCAATAGACCCCACTAGGCACATCCAAGGTTTAGCTGCTCCACTTGCTCTTGTGGTTGAGAGAACTCCTCATCTGAGCCAAGTGTCCCTTTTAACTTGGCCATGCCTTTGCCGAGTCCCTTGGCCCTCATGTTGTTGTGTGTGTGACTTAGTCATGCTTCAGCCGTGTCCTTCACGACTTAGTCCATGTTGTCACATTCTTGCTCTATGACCAACCCACGTTCTGCAAGGCGTACATGATCAGTCCACACTTGGGTCTTCTTACCTAGGTGTCCTCCTTGAGACTCGATCCACATCTCATCAATCCAAGCATCAACCTTGCACTATATAAGATTGCCCTTCTTCATCTTCTAAGGTTATTGCATGTCTCTAGGCAGCTTGTGTGTGTGCCAATCCTTCTCTTGGCCTGCACACTAAGCAACATTAATCAATACCAAACCTGCTCCTGGCTCACGTTGCTCTCCCTCTTTAATTGGAGGATGTTGAAGTCGAGGCAACTAGTCTTTTTTTTTTCCCATATTAACGCCCCATGTCATTGCACACATGGGTTACATCACACCATGGCTCACTACTCATAGTTGCATGCTTTGGTAAGGGTCACTACCACCCCTTGCTCATGTCTGAAGCCCACACATCACACCTTCTTGTTGTTGCAATGGCACCATGTCATGTCCCATCGTCTCTTAGTGCAGCAATGAGTCATGGCATTACACCCATGACTCCTAATCTGTGCACAAGGCATTGCGCCCTTGTGCCAAGCATCCGACATTATGTCTTGAGTTGACTTGGTTGACTTGGTTGCTATTGCATCTCTATGCCATGTCCAAGCCCACCTTGATGCAACAACGGGCCATGACATTGCACCCATGGCTCATTAAGCCACCTCGCACAAGGCATTGCGCCTTGTACCACCATACCCATGGCTGATCAAGCCACCTCGCACAAGGCATTGCGCCTTGTACCACCATACCCATGGCTGATCAAGCCACCTCGCACAAGTCATTGCGCCCTTGTACCACCATCGAGAGGGGAAACACACCTAAACACACCTTGGTGCAACAAGGCATTAAGCCACCTCGCACAAGGCATTACACCCTTGTACCACCATACCCATGGCTGATCAAGCCACCTCACACTAGTCATTGCACCCATGGCTTAAGCCACCTCGCACAAGGCATTGCGCCCTTGTACCACCATCGAGAGGGGAAACTACATCATACCACGAGTTGCGGACCACCATATGTTGTGGAGCCATGCTCAGTGTTGGAGATCTTACATTGAGGCCCCTTGGTATGGCCATGCCCATGTCACCTTATCTCATCTTAAAGACAAAAATTGTAGTGTTTTTAAATAACATCTTAATTTGAGTTATTTTCACTTTTTTAAAAATTATTTGAAAAAATAATTATACAAAGAGAATGATTAAAAATAAAGTATTATATATCAAAATAATTTTTAAAAACATAGAAAATAGGTTTAAATTTTTAGATTTTTAAACAGACATTTATTTTATGAAATGTTATAAAAAAAAAAATATTAATAACTGTTTTTCAAAAACATTTCCCAAACTGGGTCTTAATTGACCCACGACATGGCGAGGCTCAGGCTCTCCTTTCCTTTTGATGCATGACTTGAATTGATATATAACACCAAGTCCAAAGTTTCAACATATATCTGGTCTTTATGAAGCAAAGGTAATGTTATATAATATAACTAGCCATTTGAAGTGGTTCACCAATAGTAATGGAGGGATGAGGACCCTTGGACATAAGAAATGAGAGAAGACTTGGAGCAGGATTTTTAGAATCACCAACACCTCTATTTGATCTCAATATTTTTTGCAATCTATTTTCCACCTATATATTCATTTATTTAGCTTGACAAGCCTTAACCACACCTTAGTTTGGCTGAGTGTCACACATCCACATTAGGATTTTCCTACACCCTGAGATTTAAGCACCCCAGAAGGGGGAAAAGGATAGCAATGAAGGGACAATGCTTCCTTCTTGACACATGATTCACACTTTCCCTCTTCACCCAAAGCCTCCATATCAGAATTTTCTTTCTTTCAGAGATTTAGGCACCCAGAAAATGGGAAAATTGGGAAAGTATTGAATGGACAGCCCTTCCCACTTACTCATGATTCCAATCCAGAGTCAACAAAAGTATCTAGCTAACTCTCAGTCCAATAAAGTTAACAGAAGTATAAAGGCACATTTTATATCTTTTCCTGATAAAACTAAGCCAATTGTATATCTATCTCCAGTTAAAGGTAAGTTTGATGTAGCATCATTTTTGGGGTCCTTGGGATACCCTGCTCCTGAGATTGGAGACCCCCTACTGATATTGGAAACCCCCAAAAACAATTGTAGGGAGAAAATTTATGGTCTGAACATATGACTCAAACACATGGAAGTAGCCATATATTATTGTCAATAGGTTTCTCCTTATAGGCAAATGTGTGAAGTGATTCATAACAGAATAGTATCATTTCCAATTCCAAATCCAAATAAGCTTGCAGTGTTCTTTCATCAACATCATCATCATCATTGCCATGATAGAGGAGATCTCATTTCTTATCAATATGAAAATCTTTTTACAATATGAGGAGCAGTATAGTTCATGAGAAACAGCATTACAACATTGAAAGAATGACGAGAAACAACATTGAAAGAGTGGGATATATATTATGGGAAGCAACAACACAATCTTATCTTGCATCTCAGTTTGTGTTATTTGCATTCCTAAATGGACAGCATATTTACCCATAGTGGCAGTAGCTTATAGAGATCATATTCTCCTGTGTGGACCACATCACTGCAAACCATAACTTGTGAATTTCTGCATATGATTTCAGCATTCTCAAGTGTAAAACCAGGAAGAACTGGCAAAGGAAATCCCTTTGCCAGGTGCAAGTTCAAATATGGCAAGAAGACTGTGTCAATGACAGTTGACATTGCCGCCTGCAAAGATTTACAGAACCTTGTAAGTTTTGTGACCAATCAAAGAAGGAGATTACTCTTATTCCGGCTTAGATGCGAACCCCACCTTAGCCATAACAACATATGGAAAACCAGAGTAATTAATACAATAATTAAATGTTAAAAATCATATGATATAGAACAAACAACATGATTTATATACTATATTATGCAAAGTTTATAAGAGTATATTTCGAAACACATGTTTCAAGAAATATTTCAAACCTCTTCAGAGCAATTACTTGACTTCATGTGTAAAAGGGCTTGGGCCAAAAAAGAGACTCCTAGGCTGGGTTGTGGTTGAATGCACGTTTTCATATGCCAAGTACTCTTCACCCAATTGATACATCAAGGTGTTCAGGCCCTTATGGTGAGGTATCATTGAACCAATTGGCTGAATGACTAAAAAACTACAACAAATTGGTTTGGTGTTTGGAAATCACAAGTTACATAAGAGGCCTAATCATTTTAAAATATAAAAACATAATTTTCGTCACCCTGTTCAAATCCATAAAAAATACCCACAAAAATAAATGCTCCAGATAGAGAAAAAGATCATGACATGCAAATTTCAAAGAGATGAGCTAAAAACACAAGCAAGCCACAAGAGGCTGAAACTCCGTAGGCTTAAAACTACTTGGGTTCTTGAAGCAGAAGCTAACTAACATATGATGCAAGTGCAAGTTAGAGTTTAATGTTCAATGCCACTTTCATGGAAGTTCCTTTTTCTTTTCCATTTTTTAGTCCTCCTGCTAACCAAATTTCTTTATGTTGGCCTCCTTTTTCAATGCCACTTTCTTGCAGGGGAGTGAAGATTGAACGGAGATACCTGAACTTGGTGCATGTCCAAGTCACCAATGTTACTCCATTTCAAGGACATAGTAAATTCGGTCAACCCAAAGCTACCAGTGAGGTTGTTCTTTGAAATTTGTATAGAGCCAGTAGCATTAATAACCTGCACCAACAGCATGTAGGATCTATCACAAACAACATATTGATTGCAAACTAATTATTATGAAATAACTTATATATCCTCACAATTCATAGTCGAAGGACTGAGCTAAATCACAATTCTCAGTGAAAGTTGAACTCCTTATGTGAAATCGTAGATTAGATTATTAATAAAAAGAATATGGGATAAAAATGACAAAATCAATCAAATGATAACAATACCAAAATCTAGATACAATTTCATTGAATTTTGAACTGTAGTTATCACATTTAGGACAGAGACTGAATTAAACACAATCAGATGGAGTCGTTTAATTCTGACTTTCTTTGTTTTATCTTTTCCTCTTTAAATGTGTTTTCCTCTATGCATTATAAACCAGAATCACTCATCTACTCTCTTCAAATAAAGCCTATGAGTCAATCTAATGTATCCCACAATGCCCATAACTGATATTCTAACTAGCTCCATCAAAATTTAAATTGTTCAGATAATGTCACTTCCTCCTATATTAGTGATAGTAAAGAGCTTTGCATTGTTTTTTTGTCTAAGTAAGCTTGACCCTTATATATATATATATATATATATATATATATATATATATATATATATATATATATATATATAAACGGACAAGATAAAGCACAAAAAGGTAGTGCATGAAGTGTATGTCTTGTAAATCTCATTTTTCTTCTCGTAAGCTTACCAATGAGATGCACGCCACTTGAATTACTTCACCAGAATCCAAAACATCAATTATCATATCTGAGTAAATGGTTGTATCAACTTTATCATCTGCAATTTTTAACATTGGTTGAGAAGATACAGAAATATTCAGGTTCACACCATCATCTGGGTACTGATTGTAGAGTTGAGGAACAATATATTTCCATCCGGCTGTGTTCAAAAGAGACTGATCTGGCATTTTGTTAACAATCCAGCTCATAAAATCTGCCTGAAAACGAACAGAACTATTAATTCAGATGTTCAACTGCAATTCCATAGTAGATTATATTAGTGTGCAACTCAGTGAGGGCAAGTCCAATTTATGCTCAGCGCAACTGTTGCACCCCTTGGCCCCAACTCAATGTGAACCAACATCAAGAAAATGTTCTTGAGCCCAAGACTGAGCACAAATCAACTGAGATACCACCATCCAATCTTGACTAGGTCAAGCATGGATTAGTTTACATGAATACTGGAATTTTCGTGTAACAAGAGATAAAATTTTAGAAACTTACTTTGAAGTAAACAGAAGTTGCAGAGTTAAAAACATTTTCATCTAATGAAATCTCAATCATCTTGGCTGGACCTGTGCAGGAAACGGGAGCTCGATGTTTTTTATGGTAATTGTTGGGAGCTGGAATGCCATCCTTTGATGTGAATAACCCGTTAATCTCAAAGTCAATGGAAGAATTACTTGATACAGGGTCCTTCACAAAAGTAACATTCAGAGCAGCTACATGATCTACTGGTATTTCTTTTGGAACAGATTGTAATAAGGAATCAAGCTTTATAATTCCCTCTCTTATTCTTTTGGAAACAGAATCTTCAACTGCAGAGGCTATTTGCTCTTTGAAAGCATCCACCAGCCTGGAAAATGAGTAAAGCAGATTAGTTAAAATAATTAGTTAATTTTTTCCAGTAGCAAGACGTATAAAGGCCATGGAATGTGGAGATTACTTCTCAAACAAAATCAAATTATATAAGAGGACTGCATACCCTTGATAAAACCAAGTTGCCCCACCATCCAACTTCACAAAGATATCTTTCACGAAACATCCCCAGTCCAAGAGAGACAGACTTAGAGTTCCATTCTGGTCCTTCAATCCTAGAGTAAGCTCCATGGCCATGCCTTCAACCTTAGAAAAAGAGGCAACAGTCAGTTTCCTTTTGTTGAGAGACAAATAAAAAATGACCTCAACATCTCTAGAAAATGAAAACAAATCTAGCAAAGAGCAAACACTATCATAGTTTTTCCTTCAACCAACAGCAATTAAAATTGATAGAAGAGGAGCATATAATTCCAAGGAAAGTGTTGCCAACACTTGATGTCCAACAAATCCACCATTTAATGACAGGAAAAATAAACAAAATAACTACTGAATTTTTTTTGAAGTTGGCTATTCATATAAGTTTGTCCAACAATTCAGCATCCCATCTTTGATTCTATTTTATTTCCTCATGTCATATCTACTTATTCTATCTCAGTTAATTTATCTGGCCACCAACTTATTTATCAGCTGGCTTCCAGCGACAATACAATTAAATAAAATAAAACAATAAATAAATAAATAAATAAAATAAGAAACCAAAAACTCTCAAGCTTTCAATACAACACTAGTTGTACCCCAGAGCATATTTATATCTCACACATGTAGGACAACTACTAAAGTAGCTCCCTATAATCAAATAGTGGTGGGCTAGGGCTTTGGTTTTGCAGGAAAATGAACTAGTTTTAGATGAACAATGAAAAGATTGCCAGTGGTTCAAGGTAAACTTGCTTCTAAGATAAATATGTTATCTGCTGAAGCTGTGGGATCTAGAAATGCATTGGGTGGTTAGTGTTTCAACTTAGAATGAAGCACCTGCATCACCATATGAGGCAGAAGCAAGAGAAAAGGGAAAAATGAAAATATTACCACTAAAGCAGCCCACTGTCCATGCGAATTATGTTTCCTACTCTATGAACATTTAGCTATGAGCTGGAATTAAAAGGAAAGATTGGTGAGGTTTCTGATAGCAAGCAAAAATCACTGTGTTCCCATTAGAATAGCGGTGCCTCAATCAGGCTAGAATGCTGTTATCAGGATAAGGAGTTTACAGATAAAAGGAAGGGTAGGTTGCCTGCATAATAGTCCAGACCAAAGCATATCACAAAAAAGAAGATAAAGAGATAACCTCGTAATCTCTCTAAATCCTTCTAGTATTGTCACCTAGAGGAAAAATCAATTGGGTTGCCATTAAAGAATGCAAAATCTGCAGCAAATTTGTATCCATTGAATTGTTAAATTGTCTCAGCAATTCTTGATTGTGAGATCATTTTCAACTATTATTACTTGTTCAATTCAACTTTATCCTTGGCAAACTCCTAACGCTTCCTCAAATGCATCATGATTTCAAGAGAGGAGGCTGATGGAAGATTTCAGTATTTGTAATATGCGACTTTCACATACGAGAAATTTAAGTAATTTGTTCATAGTCATAAAAATTGACTTTCTGCAATTTTCACAATAAAATCATGGCAGGAATCGCCCTCTGAATCTCGTATTGTCCTTCCCATCTCTCATGCTATATTCATATTGCAATAAGCATTCCCCAAATCCATAACCCTCAAAATCCAGATCTCTGTATAAAAATACCCCCCCTCTCAACTCTTAAATCAATATTAAACAAATAAATTTGAAAAAAGAAATGCAAACTAAGTGGATTCATAGATTCTCAACATTAAAGCAAAAGCAAAAGCAGAGTAGGAATCCTTATTACATACCAGAACCGAGGCAGCACCTTTATCTGAAATTGGAAACAACCAAGTATCATAAGAATACTTCCAATTCATACTCATATTGGCAGTACCACCGGAAGCAACTATAACCACACCAGCCCCTCCCGAACTAACATATGAAGTACCCACACCCACACTAAGGATAGTGATGTTGGAAAGAAGAATGTCAACTTGGCCAACAAGTGGGATCTTCACAATCTTTTCGATAGGCTGTATTTCGATTGGGGTGAGAGAGGAAACAGCTTTGTGCATTAACAAATCCTTGACAAAACTAAGCCCCTTACTGGATATGAACACAGAAATGAATCCTTCATCGGATTTAATTTGGGCATCCGTAGGAACAGAAAAAAGGGCTAACACAATGAAGAAAGCAGCTGGCGCCAAAAGATTTGAGGAGAGACCCATATCAGAAAACCAATGAATCTTCTCTGGTGGAGCAAAGGTGGGCACTGGCACCAATATATATCAGAGAATGAAGAGAGAAGTTGGTGCCATCGTTCTATGAGAAGATACCCATATGGAAAATATGCCCAGATTAATGTACCACAGGCCATGCAAGCAATTGAGGGAAGATGCTGGGGAAGAATTATGAGCCATCATTGCTGCCATTGTTTTGTTCTGAAATTTGAAAGCAACTGATTGCCAGTTATTTGGTTTTATGTAAGAGGAAGTTCCTTCTCAGGCTTGGAGTTTGTCCATTATATGATTTGCAGTTGCCTACTCTGGCCCCTCAATTCATAAATCATCCACTAACTTAAGAAACTGGGTTTTATTTTCCTAGGAAGAGGACAATGTGTACCAAGTTCTCACACAACTGTAAGGCGTGTTGCATTTATTTGGGCATTATTGTATTGCTCTATTGTAATTTTCATTTGTGGATTTCATCGATGAAAATGTGAAATATTGCATTTTTATCATGTTTTCTTGATGAGGTAGTTTGTAAATATGAAGGTTTCAGCTACTTGAAAGTGATATGACTGTGAAAATGACTTCCATAGTTCCACTTAAGTGTGAGCGGACAGAGAAATGACTTCTTGAATTTGAGCTGATTTTGAACTGACCCTTCACTTGAATGTGAGCCGATGGTGAGCTGACTACTTGGATTAAAAAGGTATCATTCAGCTTAGGACTTCATCAAGGACAGCAAGGCATTTAAGCTTCATTTGGATGATGGCTCTTGTTTTGTTTTTTGGCTTGATATGATGAAATATGGGCTACAGCAAAGTTTCGGCAAGAAGTAACATTATATGATATCCTAGCTTTCATGTTAAGCCTTTTTTGATAAAAATATCCAAACACATTCAGAAATTCCCACTGAGCTTACAGAAGGATATTTTGCTTCTTAAATTCCAAATCCAATCAAAGTAAAGCTTGCCAGAAAATCCAACATTTACTGCTGGAGCCTTTACTGAAGGCATGTTTCAGTGGGCAAATGGAAGAGCATATATTTGAGAATCAAACAAAAACTTGTGAACTCATTTATTCTGGGGTGAGCAGAAAAGGAGAAAATACTCAACAAGCAACATTTGTATGTTGCTTTATCTAGTATGGATCAGTGTCTGCATTTGCCTTCATGGAACTGCCTAATGCTCAGAAATGGCAGATTCAGAAGTGTAATAAGAGGATCAAATATGGGGGAAATAATACAGGAATACATCCAAAAACTATGGATGTTGGAATGGAACTGAAGTTTCCCAATAACCTACTAAAATTAATAAATGATGAACAAGAGAGGCTTAAACAGATGGTTCAATATTTTTTTTTCCTGAGAATCTTGAATATTGCCTTCAACCATTCTTGGCAGACTAGTAGCAACCTGCAAAATGTAAACCTATACATTCAAAAGGACCTCATGAGATCTGAAACTTTATCACCATGTTACAGCTTTTCGTCAGTTTCGGGTAACCTGAAATCTTTGTTACAAATATCATCTAAAGGCATACTATGAACCATATTTAAAGAGGAACCCAAAGCAAAAGAAATAGACAGCATAACTAAAAAGAAAAGAAAAAAAAAAGAGGATGAATTATAAAGCAATTTTATTGCTCCAAGGAATCATAACCCAACTTGAAAACCTTTTTCATGATGCTTCCAATTATCTCCTTCAGGATCCACAACCCTATCTTTTGTGTTCATATTTCCAAGAGAAAGGAAAAAGATTCCTCCCCTTATGTGACCCCTTTTCTCTTTGTGGGTAACAGATTAGGGGTTCTATATTCAATGATTCAGTGGCACAACATATTATGTAATACACACTATTATTACAGATAAACATCAAAAGATGGTAAATATGGGCAAGGAAAACAAGGCAAACCCATCAAGAACCCAAAAGTCCGATTCTTCTTGGCCATTCCAGGGAGCCCATCATTGAGAAGCCTATCCACTGATTCTTTTGGTATCAATGAGGTCATTCTTCATGATGCAAATGCATATATTATCTTGTCGATCACATCAAGCATATTTGGATGATAACACAAGAGCCTTCTGAACCATATTTCAGAGAAAATAATCTGGTGCAGGTTTTTTAGCAGGAGCTCCTCTTGATTCCTGCATTTGTTACTATAATCTTTCAATGCACCATTACCATAATCAATACAACATGATTATTTAATAAGATAGAAATGCAGCAAAAAAACATAATGTATAATGTGTCTTCTGCCTACAGGCCATGCACAATCAAGGGTCACATGCCATCCAATTGGTGAAGCATCACATATTGTGTGACTTGTATATGGGTTAATTTCAGAAAGCTTATCTAGGAAAACACAACGAAGATTTCAAACCCTATGGAGAGAATATCCCAAAAGTTCTGAAACCCTACGTGTCTCAGGAGTGCCCCTAGTGGTATCATATAGGCATTGCAGGTACCTTCTACAAATAACCTGAGAACTTCTGTTCTTTTGTTCACCCATTGAATGTATGGACCCCTCATCTTAAGGATATAACACAAAACATAGATGGCTAGCAAGCATTGTGTATCATGCTGCAATTGCTGCTGCTTGAAATGATAAAAAATTGCAGAAGTAATTTTCTGCCTTTGTCAACATTTGTCAACTGCAAATGGGTAAGTGTACAAACTTGTGGAGCTGCTTCAAACACCCGGAACTCCTTATTAAGATTCTCATCCAGCTCAAGAATTGCAGCTACATTACCACATCTGCAATGAGTCCAAGAGTGAAATAAATCATAACCATTGAAGAAAGAAAATGCAGGACAGATCAGAATTGCTAAATTTACCTGTAACAATAATTTGGGGCTGACCAGACAGTAACAATTTGATTCTTGAACATCCACTTGTATCCTTCCATTACCAATTGATGGGCACGACATATATAATCAATATTATTCTCATGGTTAAAAGAAGTGACAACACTGCCACCAAATAAGTAACCAGCACCCCGGGGACTCAATCCCCAACCCTCTACAATGTCTTCGGGATCTGACCATAGGAGGTCACACATGGCACCGTCATGGGGTACTTCTTGCTTCCGATCTATTGTTCGGATCTGGCATAGGGATCATGTTAGTATCCAAAATTAGGTAAAGAAACCTAACCAAATAGTTCAAGATAGATCCTCTAACCTGGTCGAGTGTGGATATGGCAGGAGAGAGACCACCATGGACACTAAAAATCCTGTTCTCAATGAGGGCCGACAGGCTGCAAACCACCATCAAGAAATTCAAAAACACTAAGTACAAAGAAATAACAAAGTGGACCTGAATTTAAGTTGTGCTGGAAGCAGCTTAATTACTGCATGACTAGTAATGACCAGAAATATAATCTGATGCCCCATTCCAGATCTTTCTTAAAGAAATATTTGCATAGATGCAAAAAAATGTGTTTGCATATTATACTTCAGCATGTTTTTGTTTAGTTTTTACCTGAAAAGAAAGTTGGTTTGTCCCTGAAAAGCAGTGGTGCCTGCTTCTCTTAGAATTCACTTTAATAGTGAAATTTCTTGGATTCATAAAATTAAAACATGTAATGAAGCATTGTTTTCAATGTCATAGGTGAGGTTCAGTTACAGGTCATGCTTACATGCTTTCAAGACACACATTATATGGGAAAATTGAAAGTGCACTAAAATCATAATGGCCACATGGAAAGAAGTCAAGCAGCAGCATACATGTCTGACACAAGTGCAATAACTCACCAACCTCAAAAAACCTGAATTGTATCTAATATTGAAAACAAACAGAAGTCTTGGTGACACACATGGATGATCTATCCAACATGACAAAAGACAAAAGGCAAAACTAGCATAGTCCTTGTTACATAGCAGTCCTATCTTAGGTTGTAATTGTAACTTGTAATCATCACTAACTTGCCTGAGTATCATATACAATCAACTCAATTTCATACTATCCCAAACATAATTTGGTTGATAATTATGAAACAGTCACAAATTTCATGATGGAAAATATTTGGTCATACTTATCGATTCCCAGCATTTCCTAACACCCAACCCAATTGCCACTCTACAGTTTTTACTCCTTCCTTAACTTCCATCAGACAGATGCCCTGTGTTTTTTCTAATGCAAATTTACAAACCTTAAGTAATCAAATATATCGGTGCAGTATCTCCAAACATTCACAGAACCATATTTACGCAGACACTCGTCATAGAATCCGTATACCTGCTAAGAAAGAATAGACAGTAAAATACACTCATCATAGAATCCGTATACCTGCCAAGAAAGATTAGACAGTAAAATTGCTGAATGATTAAATAGCCCAAACAAATATGTAAATTAAAGGCTTAACCTGTGTGATCTGACGACTCTCATGGTTTCCTCTAATAAGTGTTATTCGATCTGGATATCTCACCTGATTTTACACAACTTGTCAGTTGAAATCTAAAATGAACCAAAAGAGAGAAAAATACTTCAGTCAACTAAGTAATACTCCTGAACACTTCACCTAGGCAACCAAAGGATAAAAACCCAACTGGATTTTTTGAAATACATGAACTTGATCAGCAAGATCATAAAGGTGAAAGCTATTTGCAGGTCACTATCTGGCAATGGCAACTTAAGACAGAAAAGGCACGGTCAACCAATTAAATTTGAATTTATACAAAGCTTCAGGGGCTCCACATAATGGGAATGGCTTCCAAAACATCATTAAAAACAGAAGAATAAGCTTCAAGATAGCCAGGAAACTAACAAGCAGGTCTTCACATATTTAACCAGAAGACAGGACGAACAAAAATTCTAAAAGAAGTACATAGTGGCAAGAAAGGACCTAGGGCAGTCTGAAGAATTACTTTTTTTTATGGGTAAACACAAAAGAGAATATATTAAATAGACAAAGGAAGCCCGAAAGGCAACCCAAAGCATATAGGAAGTATACAAAAAATGCCAAAAGACTAAAAAGAGCAAAACAGGAGGGAAAACAAAAACCTCACCCGTCCTCACCCAGAGCCCATCCAATCAAAAAAGTCAATTAAAGATAAAGGGTCAGCATCTATATACAACTTTATCCAATACCATAAACTACACACAAAAGAATACTTCAACCTATGTACTGAAAACCCTTCATTATCAAACGCTATCCTATTTCTTTCTTACCACACCGCTCAAAAAAGGCAAGAAGGAGCCAGCTTCCAAGCTTTTTTGCGCTTCTTGTCCACAAAGGACCCAAACCAACCAAAGAGAGTCTCCCTTACCGAACAAGGGAGAACCCAAGTCACCCCAAAGAGAGTGAATGATAACTCCCACAAAACTCTAGTCTTCATGCAGTGAATTAAGATGTGATTAGTAGACTCCTCTTTGGCTAGACAAAAGAAACATCTATTGGCAAGGGACCATCCCGTCCTTTTGAGTTGATTCAAAGTTAAAACTTTCCCCCATGAGGCCTCCCAAGCAAAAAAAACCCACTCTTGGAGGAACATAAGGGCTCCAAATTATTTTTTTGGAAACCGGACTGTACTTTCAGGCTCCTCAGCGCTGTAAAGAAACTTAACTGTGAAAAAACCTATTTTTTGTCTTTTTCCAAATCACCTTATCCTCCATTTCTGCACTAACTCTCTTACTTTGAATTGTCATGAGCAACCGCTCCACCAAGACTACCTCCCAATCATTGAAAACTGAAGGGTCCCACACCTCTGCCACCCACTCCTCTTTAGAAACCGCCAAAGCAAACAAAGAGTGGAAAAAGTTGCACAAAGCCTCATCTCCACACCAAGAGTCCAACCAAAATCTGATTCTTCTTCCATTACCCACGTAAAACACAATGTAGTTGCTCAACCGAGAACCTTCATTTCTAATCTCCTTCCACAACTCCACACCAAAACCCTCCCTACCTTCCCGGATATACCACCCCCCTTCTTCCACTTCATACTTCCTACTAATAACTTGATTCCAAAGAACTTCCTTATCTACCATAAAACGCCAACTCCATTTACCCAAAAGAGCTCTATTAAGAGTAGAGAGGCATTTGACACCCAAACCCCCTTTACTTTTATCCGAGCAAACAACCGACCATTTAACAAGATGAATCTTCCTCTCCAAAGCCCCCCCACCCCAAAGGAAATCCCTTTGGATTTGCTCAAGTCTCAATCTAACCAATTTAGGCATACGCATAATTGACATATAGTAAATAGGTCTATTAGACAAAGTGTTTCAAATGAGAATGAGTCTCCCTCCTTTAGATATATATTGCCTCTTCCATAATGCTAATCTCCTCCGTAACCTCACCTCCACCCCATCCCACACCGCCACTGAATTGTGAGGTGCACCCAAAGGCAGCCCTAAATATAAAGACGGGAGCTTCCCCACCTTACACCCAAGCTCAAGTGCCAGCACCTCCAGATTCTCCACCTACCACACTAGAATGATCTCACTTTTATCCAGATTAATTCTTAAACCAGAAATGACTTCAAACCACAACAACACCCAGCTTAGGTGAGCCAATTGGTCCTTGGAAGCATTACAAAAAATCAGTGTGTCATCAGTGCACAACAAATGGGTGAGTTGAACTCCCTCACCACCCCTCCCTTTAACCCTACAGCCTGTCAAAAAACCCCCACTAACTGCTCTCTTGATCAAACAACTCAAAACATCCATACCTAATACAAAAAGATAAGGAGAAAGGGGATCCCCTTGTCTCAACCTCCTAGAGCTATTAAAGAAACCTGCCAGTGTGCCATTCACCAGCACCGAGAAAGAAGCTATAGAGATACATCACTTAGCCCACCCTACCCATTTGTCACCAAACCCCATTTTCCTCAATACCTAGAGCAAGAAATCCCATTTTAAATGGTCGTATGTCTTTTCTATATCAAGTTTACACATCACCACGCATTCATTACTTTTCAAAAGAGAATCTACAGCCTCATTAGCT
The DNA here is from genome assembly GCF_004353265.1 of Vitis riparia. Classification (NCBI taxonomy): domain Eukaryota; kingdom Viridiplantae; phylum Streptophyta; class Magnoliopsida; order Vitales; family Vitaceae; genus Vitis; species Vitis riparia. Next base: position 129,239 of record NW_023269697.1, on the reverse strand, counting down.
ATTAGCACTGCGTCCAGAATCTGCCTTTCCTCAACAAAAGCATTTTCAGACAAGGATACCACCTTACCCACCACTTGCTTCAGCCTATTAGCTAACACCTTTGCTAACAGTTTGTACAACCATCCCACCAAACTGATAGGTTTGTAATCTCTCAGGTCCTCAACATCTCCCTCCTTAGGGACCAGCACCAAGAAGGTAGAGTTCAGACTTCTAACATGCTCATGAAAATCTCGGAAAAAACCTATCACCTCCTCTTTCACCAAATCCCAACTAGACTGCCAAAAAACTAAGGAATAACCATCTACCCCCAAAGCTTTGTCCCTGCCTAGATCAAAAAGAGCAAAGACAACCTCTTTAACAGAGAAAGGCTCCTCCAGGCCTAGTTGCCTCTTCGCCTTCTAATCTGTCAAAAACTAACCCACCCAAACTTGGACTCCAACCACCAAGGTCCAACAACAAGTGCTGAAAAGCACTAGCCACAGCCCCCTGAATCTCCCTCTCCTCAACTATCCAAGAACCATTAATTTTAATCTTGGTCAGATTACTCCTATGACAATTCGCCATCCTGTGGAAAAACCTATATTCCTGTCACCTTCCTTCAGCCACATTTCTCTAGAGTTTTAACTCCGGGAGATTTCCTCCATGAGAACTCATTTCTTATATTCCTCCTTGGCCTCCTTTCTTACCTCCCCCTCCTCCACCAATAAGGTTCTAGACCTCTCCTCACTATCCCAGAAATTGACATGTTGTAATGCCTAACTCTTATTCACCTCCACCTTCCCAAACACCTTGTTCTAGGTTTTCAAAACACCCTTAAGAGCCTTCAACTTTGCTGCCAAAATGAAACTGCTAGAACCCCTGAAATTGAGCCCTTGTCACCAGTCTTTTAAAAGGTCCTTAAACCTCTTCTCCTTCAACCACATATTCTCAAAGCGAAAAGGCAAATGACCTCTCCTCATCCTTCCACCATCTAATAGGATAAAATAGTGATCAGACACTAGTCTGAGGAGAGTGCTTTGCACCACCCCACTGAACCGACTTTCCCAATCCTCAGACACCAAGAAACGATTCAATCTTGACATAGTTTGCCCATTAAGTCCACCATTCCAAGTAAACGGATCCCTCTGCAATGGAAGGTCCCTCAGTGTCAAATCATCAATCACCTCTGAAAATCTTCTCATTGCAGTTGACAACCTCCCTCCTCTATTGCGCTCACTAGGGAACCTTGACACATTAAAGTCCCCTCCAATACACCAAGGGTCATCTCACAGCCCACAGATAGCCCCCAGCTCCTCCCAAAAAGGCTCTCTACATCTCTTCGATATGGGACCATAAACGCCCGTAAAAACCCACACAAAACCATCCTTGCAATTTCTAAAACGACGAGATCGAGAACTGACCCTCCTCCATGCCAATCAACTGGAACACTCTGTTATCCCAAAAAACCACCACCCCTCCGGGAGTTCCCCTCGCATTAACTGCACCCCACTCCAAGACTATGCACCAAATCTGAAGAATTACAAAACAAGAAAAATATTGCAAACCAAAAATCCGTCAAGCTAAATCAACTTTGTTCAACATTACAGAGGACAAGCAATTTTTTTGCCTCCACATATGAATTGATAAGCCTCCTCCTGCCAGATGGGGAATAGAAAACACTTTAACATAGTTTCCTGGAGCCTCTCCTTCAAAACCAGGACCAAGACAGACCTTCATCACTTCCTACACTCTGAGAAAAACCAGTCAAGAGATTTTGTTCACAAGGACTCCAGAAGCAAGTTCATTCTGTGGTCCAGACCCACATACTTCAGACTGAACGAAATTTTGTTGACCAGAAATTATTTTTTTCCTACTTTGTCTCTATTATTTATGGTAGAATAAAATTTATTTTATTTTGTGATTCTCCTCATCTTTTTGGACTTTCTTATCATATGTTTCCTTCAAGCTAGAAGAATATTTTACTTCCCTTCTTGTTAAGACTTGAGAGAATGTTTTATTTTCATCTAGAATAAAATTTATTTTATGCTGTGATTCTCCTTGTCTTTTTCTTATCATATGTTTCCTTCAAGTTAGAAGAATATTTTACTTCCCTTCTTGTTAAGACTTGAGAGAATGTTTTATTTTCATTTTTCTGAATTAGGAGAACTATTGTTTTTGTTCAGCAGCATGTACATGATTGAGGATGATGAATGGAAATGAGTTTTTTCTTTCAACATGGTATCAAAGCAGGCATAAAACCTAGGACAGCACCCACCACCATAACCATCCATTACCCCTAATCTCTTTATACAAATAGCCCAAAACCTTTCATGGACCACCTAACCATCAGTTTCTGAATTCCCTATGCTTTCTTATCTATCTTCAACACCCTTCATTGATAACTATGGTATGAAGTTCGTTAGTACCTACTGCACCCCATGGAGCCAGTGTTTCTGTTATGCCGTTAAACTTAATGGCGCCAATTCTGCTTCATGGACAAAAACTGTTGAGATCCATCTGGTAACACAGGGAAGAAAGAAATATTTATCTTTGTCTAAAGATACAAAGGAGTTCGCTCTCTAGAAAAAACAGACACTAGGGTAATGACCTGACTCTAAAATAGTCTCTACCACTATGTTCTTCAATACAAGTAAATTTGGGATGCACCAAAAAGAGGTATAGTCAGGTTCACAATATTTCCAAAATTTAAGACTATTTAGCAATCTTCTAATCGTTATGGGGTCCTGCAGAGAGTGTGGGAGGAACTCAACGTCTGCCATCCTCTCACCACCAATCTTAAGGTACTTCATAAACAAAGAGTTCAGAATAGCAAAATTCTCATCCAACTAAATCCAGTATATGGGAGTTCTAAAAATAGAATCTTTACAAGAAAAAAGGAGTTGTCATCAGTTAGTGAGACATATTCTCCTCTCCAAAGAATAAGGTTATCTTCCTTATCTTAGTGAAACATTTTCTTGTCTCTAAAGAATAGGATTATCCTCCTTATCTATTTCTAAGCCTACAAATCAATCATCTCCAGAAGGCTCTACACTTTTCTTTTTTGGAGGTTGTGGAAGAGGAAGCTCCGAACATGGTCTCAAATATGGTAGAGGCTGAGAAGGTAGATTTCTTTGCATTCAGTGTGGGTGTAACAATCACCCTTTAGAGAAGTGTAGAAGTAGGATAAAATTTGGTAAGCCATGAACTAATCAAACTCATATGATATTTTGACTCACTTTCTGGGAAATTTTGGCATCAGTACATATGTACTTTTTATGACTCAACCCTTTATTTCTTTGATTCTAGCACTAGTCTTGGTCTAGTCTTGAGTTACTCATCTTTTTCACTCCTATCCCTGTCCCAACTCCTATAATATCATCACCTCAACCACTATATCTAAGAAAGAGATTTTTGACAACAAAGTAACCAACAAGAAGATATCTCTTATTATCATGCCTTCTACCATAAAACTAACTCGAATAAAGATCCTAGTTCACTTCGTGTTAATGCAATTTTACACCTTGACTAACTTATTGCTCTCAAGAAAGGAAACAGATCCACTTTCAAGTATCCAACTTCATATCATGTTTCTTTTGACAACCTCTCTTCCTCTATTTGTTCTTTTACTTTGTCTTTGTCCGATATATTCATTCTAAAGAACTATCATGCAGCACTTCCTCATCTTGTTTGGCAGATTGCCATGGGGGTTGAGATGAAAGTTTTTTGTGATTATGGCAGTTAGGTTTTACCTAATTTTCTATCTGGTAAGGAAGTTGTTGAATGTAAGTCAGTATTCACAATCTAATCTCAACCTGATGGGTGAATCCAAAATAAAGGTTTGAGATGTTTCTTTAGTTTCCAAGCTTAATTTTGTTCGTATCCTTATATCCTTGGTAATTTCCATGACCATGCTTTATCAACTTGATTGAAAAATACGATCTTATATAGCAACCTATAGGAAGAAGTTTTTATGGTGCAACCTCCATGTGTTGCAGCTCGGAAAGGAGGTGAGACAAGGTTTGCAAACTGAAGATAGCAATTTATGGTTTAAAACAATCACCAGATCCAATTTGATCAATTAAGTGGAGTTCCTGCTTCCCTCTAGTTTCAACACTAACTCTTTGATGATTCTGTGTTTGTAAAGCACACCATCATCCTTGTTCATGTGAATGATATAATTACTTTTGAACTGAAAGACATAGAGGAGGTAAAGAGTCGATTGAAGAAACACTTCCAATTAAAAAGACCTGGGAAAGATCAAGTATTTTCTTAGCATTTAAGCCACTAGAAGCAAGAAGACAAATGTTCTATCCCAAAGAGAAGTATGTTCAGAACTTCTTTACAAAAACTGGTATACTAGGTTCATAACATCAGCTACTCCTATGGATCCCGGCTTACAGTTGACAGATGAAAAGAGTAGTTCATTTGATGACCAAAGAAAATTATGAGCCACTAAGAAAATTGAATTTTTTACAATAACAAGGCTAGATATTACATTTGCTATCAGTTCTATCAGTGAATATAGGTACCCTGGATAAATCCATCAAGAAGCTGATTGTACAGTCCTTAGATATTTCAAACAAACAACTGATGTAGATGTGTTATACAAAGAGGGTGGTATTCAAGTGGGTTTCCCGTCCTGGACAGACTTCATTATCTAGTTGGGCTCTAAGTATTAGACTGGAGTTGTAGTTGTGGGTTGTGTCTTTTTGCTTTTTAGATGTATGCTTTTTGAGTATTAGGTGTGTTCCCTTTTGTTGGTTGGTGCTTTCAATATATTTTCATATGCCTATCAAAAAAAAATGTGTTGAAAAAAAAAGTCAAAGTTTGGATGTGCTTAGCTTCTCATATGCTAATTAGCCAGGTTCTAAGTTTGATGGAAGATTTACCAATGGGTATTTTACTTTTGTAGGTGGTAATTAGCCACTTGAGGAGCAAAAAGTCAGACATTGATGCCAACTCTACCATAGAGTTAGAGCATTGTGCAATGGCTCCTAAGGCTTGTGAACTTATGTAGATAAAGCATCTGCTGAAGGAACTGGGAGTTAATATTAAAAACCCTTTAGTAGCCTATAAAAAAAATTTATATTTTAAAACCCTTTGGCAATGTAATGTGACATCTTGCAACTTATATTGCTGGAAATCTTTTATATCATGAGAGAAACAAAACACATTGAGGTTGACAGTCATTTTATTAGAGAGATGCATATGAAAGGAGAAGTTATCATTCCCTATATCAAGTAAGAAGATCAAAGAGAATATTATTTCACTAAAGTTATGGCCAAGGGTGCTTTCTTGCATCTTTGCTCCAAGCTGAGCATTGACAACATCTATGCTTTAACTTGAGGAGTGTCGAAACTATTTATGGTGGAATAACATATTTATTTTGTTTTGTGATTCTACTTTTTTGACTTTCTAATTATATTTTCCTTTTAAGTTCAAAGAATATTTTGTTTCCTTTTTGTTAAGATAATATTTTATTAACCCCTATAATTAAGTTGGGTCATTCATGATTTGATGTTTCAAATGGAGATCCTCTTCAATTATATGTGTTCATTGGGTTTGTTGGATAGATCCAATTTCTATTAAATTCTAGTCTCTGTTCTTCCGGAATTATGTCTTATGAAATTCATCTGACCAGCCTATTACCATTACCATACTGCTTTCCATTCAATAAATTGAAAACTTTAATGGGGCAGAGCAATTTTTCACCAAATAAAAATTATTTGATTAGAAAGGTGTGGTCCCGTTACCCACATTCAGTCGCTAGAACACTAAATAATGTGCCTACTTATGTACATGCTAGCATACATGTGAAATTCAGGAGTTAATCTGAAAAGGTATAATTTTGTTGTTTTTTTTTTTTTTGATAGGTAAAAAAGCAATTATATTAAAAAATCTGGAAAAGGCGCACCAAAGTACACACGAAGAATACAAACAACACCAACAGGCAACCACCACCCAAACATAACCGAAGCCCTAAAGACCTAGTAACCTAGCATGCCCCCAGCCAACCCTCTTGCCTTCTTCGTTCCCATCCCCAGAAATTTCCCACTCCTTGGTTCCACTCCCTTAGGGCCAACATCAGATGCACCTTTGATTTCTTAAAGCAAAGTAGATCTTCCCCTTGAACCATTTGAGAGGAACTTTAGCTTTACCCTGCAAATTGAGATGGACCCCCACTGCTCCTCCCCCTACCCCTATCTTAATACAAGATAGCTTTTATAATTAACCAAGCATTCTAAATTCCAAATCTCCCTCTTTTTTTTTTCTTTTTTTTTTTTTGATAGGTAAATGAGAGAATATATTAAAGAGCGCTAGCAAAAAGGCGCATTAAAGTACACAACGAAGTATACGATGCACGCCAAAGGGATAGCAAGAGAGAAAGGGAAATATCGACCACCCTAAAGCCAACCAAACCACAACATCCTAAAACAAACGGACTCTCCCTAGCAGGAAAGACCAGCGCTAAAAACACAAGAGGAAAGCAATTGTAGTTAGCCTATCAAATCTCCCTCTTGAAATGGGATATTGGGATTGGCTTTCTTTTCCCCCCTGAAGGGAAGCCATTACACTGCCTCCTCACCTCCATTTTCCTTATAAGGTAGATAATTTCCTTTCCAAAACCCACAACTAGCACCCCCACAAAATTACCGAAACTTGCCAACTTACAACAAAGTAATTAGGAATATTTTATTTTTTTTATCAGAAACGAAGAAGATTATGTTAATAAAAGAACAATTACAGGAGAGAAAAAAGAGACAAGAGAAAGAGAAAAAAACCAAGGGAAGGATGAGAGGTCCTTCCTACACAATTGAACAAAGGATAAAATTCCCCACAATAGAACTCTAAAAACAAAGACAAACCCCATCAATCTTTAGACTTTTGAAACGCAAACCCCAATCCAATTGAGTTGTAGAATGTTTAGAGGAACTCCTCTAAAAGCTTCAGTACAAGAAGCCCATAGAGAATAATAAAACCGGATCAAATCCCAAACCATCTCTTCCGTTCTCCCTTTATCCTCAAAGATTCTGTTGTTTCTCTCTTGCCACACCATCCAAATCAAAGTAAGGCAAGCAATTTGCCAAAGTGTCTTGCCTCTTAATGAGTTCCCCAAGCCTTTAAAAGTAATAACCAACATGTCCTTAAGGCTCCTTGGAGGGACCCAAACCAACCCTACTAGATTGAACAACCTGTGCCAAAGTCCAATGGTAACAGGACAATGAAGAAAAAGGTGATCAATCGACTCTCCATTTCCTTTGCAAAGAATGCACCATTGAGGACAGAGGGCTTTGTAGGGTCTTCTCAATTGCAACTTGTCATTAGTGTTTACCTTCCCATGTGCTACTAACCAAGCGAGGGCCTTAACCTTTGAAGGGACTTTTGAGCTTCATAAAAACTTGGCCGGAAGGAACATTAAAGGATTTGAGACTTTTGACAAGGCCAAGAAAAAAGATTTCACTGAAAACAAGTCTGACGAAGACAAAGACCATGTTCTTGAATCTGATGAAGAAGGGGACAAAAGCACAGAATTAAGGGAGGACATTAATCTCTGAAGGAGATCAATTTCTGAATCCGTTAGATTGCGGCGAAAGTTAAAATTCCAAGACAGTGGTAAGGAATTGCCAAGGACATTTGAAACGGTGAGGTTTTCACAGAAATAACTCTGTAAAGATCAGCAAATTGAGAGCACAAAGTTTGGTTATCCCACCAAAGATCTTCCCAGAATGGATTTCTCTCCCCATTGCCCACCACTAGGCAGACAAAAGGGGAGAACTCCTGGAAAACTTGAGCAATAGCCTTCCAAGGACATCTGTGTGACCATCTAACCACCGTGTTGGCATCCCATCCATTAGGATGTGTCCCATATATACTCGCAATAACCTTATGCCAAAGACCACTCCTTTCTCTAGGGAACCTCCAAAGCCATTTCCCTAAGAGAGCAATATTTCTCATAGAAGTCTTCCCAAAGCCCAAACCTCCCAACTCCTTTGGTCTACTAACAACCTCCCATCTGATAAGGTGATCTTTCTTCCCTTCCCCCACCCCAAAGTAATTAGGAATATTAGTAGTTTGATTTGGAACAAATTGAAAGGATTTTGGTTTTAGCCTACAAGGTTTGTAAAGCAACTCTTCTTATTTGCAGCATTAACCCACACAGTTTATGAACTGGGGGGCAATTTTCTTAATGAAAAAATCTCTAATGTTTCCCAAAAAAGAATATTAAAAAAGACATTCATATTGCTAAGTTCTTATGTCTGACTCATTACAGACGTTTCATATAGCTATTAGAAGCAGCAGCAAAGTCACAGTTCTACTGTTTGAACCATGGATTTGACTTCAACTTTGCAGACTAATTCCAGATGTTTGAAAAAGTAAGTGCCTGAAGAAACCAAAGAGATTTATGCATAGCATAGTAGTAAAGTTGCGCAGATTCCCAACACAAGATATTATATTATTCAATTCTCACACTAGGAGAGACAGGTTGAAGAAATGTGATAGGTTAGCCATTGCAGATGCTTTGCTCATTCATCCCTCAAATATAATAGATAAGCTATGAGAAATTTTATTAAAGACGATGTGATAAAAAATGATACAACAATAAACACTATCCACAGAATCCATATTTGGAAAGAAAACATACAAGAAATTGCCTCATGGAATATAAAGATAGCCTAGCGATAGAATCATCATAATTGTGGAGCACAAGTTAACTAAAAGGCATCAAAGAACTAATCTTCCTCACAAAAAATCTCATACATTCCCAAATTTGTTAAATAAATAAATTGAAATAAATTTCTTTATGGAAGCGACACCTGGTTATTTTCTCTATGTTTTTGGCCTTACTCTAGTTTTTTGGACAATATCCAATCATATGAAATGGCTCAAATTGTTCAATAGCATTATCAAGGTTGATAATACCTAGGTGTGTTACAACAAATGGGTGGCACGCATCTTATATCACTAATCTTAAATAGGAACTAAATTAAAGAAATAAACAGCCCATCAAATAAGCTTTTCCTTAGGGCTGCAACTTGAGCAGGTTTAACAAACCTAGCCTAAACACAACCTGATTTTGGATAAGCTTGGGCAGTTGTAATCTAGGTTGGACATGAGCAAAATCAAGTTGCCTTGGGTTGGCACAAAAGGTAAATTGAATCCAACCCGTACCCAATTGTCTATTCTTATAAATTTAAGCACACATGTACAGTTATACATATTTAATATTTTAAACTTTCTAACCTAATCAAACACAAAAAGAGTTTAAAACCCTAAATCTGCTAAACATCTTTCTTGTATTTAATGTAGCATAGGGTTAATGTTATTATGTTGATTTTACATATTGGATTAGCGATTTCTAAACTTTCTAATGAAATTGATGTAAACTATAGTTTTTCATTCTTTTTAAGTACAGGTTCATTAGTAAAAGATTTAAATGAGATGAATGTTATATATATAGCGATTAGTTTTAAAAGTTGATTTTGATATAATTTTTTATTGCATTTCGGTTAGCTATTCTCACATTTGGTTTAGAAACTTTATAGTTAATTTCATTGTTAAATGTAAGTTCATAGTAGGTTGATTTAAAAAGGAAAAATTAATTTAAAAGTCAATTCCTCATTAAATAAATGAAAATCTCAAATGCTTATTTTCAGCTCATCTTAATGTGATTAATCCATATTTTATGACCCATAAAACCCACCCAATCCAAGCAAACCTATATGTACTTTCACTAACCCAAGGTTAACATAATCTCAACCCCGAATTTAAAAAAATAGGCTTGAATCAAGCTAGAGCTTGAGATCCTGGATTGAGCATCGACATTGATTAGGTTTTGGATACATGAGTTTCATGTTTGGCTTGAGCTTGGATAGACCATCAACCCAACCTGTCAAGTTCCACCCCTAATTTTCCTTGGAAAGACCATACTCTGAAAGCATGGATGCAAAGAATTCATTCCCTGAGCATTGAACTAAATGGCTGGAATGTCAAACCTCTCAAAACAAAGTAAACAAGACCTCTGGAAAAAATCCAATTTCTAGCACCTATATATATAATTGGACAGGGCCTGTCTCATCCAAAAGAAATCATGTATAATTTTCCAAGGAAAAAGGATATGGAACATTACCTTCAGAGCTAGCAGAAGCAGAAATGTTTCAACAGAGTAAAAACCTCTGTCAACAAAATCTCCAAGAAACAAGTAGTTTGTCTTTGGACAATCACCTCCTACTTTGAAAAGCTCTTTCATGTCATAGAACTGCCCATGAATGTCACCACATATCTATTTAAACAAAAACAACCAAATAAGGTCAAGAAACCTAAGCAACAATTAAGATCAACATTCAGAAAATTTATCAAAGAAATGACCCCACAAAGATACAAGTTTATAGGGTTTGTGGAAAACAGTGATTATACAAATGGAGTTTCCATTATTTGCACAAAAACAAAAAGAGGAACATTACTAAGGGAGAATGCTAATTCTTTGCTTTCTTTTTTTTCTTTGAAAAGAAAACCATAATAAACTTTAAAATGGGAATTATATTGGCTCAACAAAAGGATGTGAGTACTTTTCCACCAGTTGTTACTTTTAGTGTCACATTGATCATAATCCACCACTTGATAAGCCACATCTAGCAGGTCTCCAAGCTTCGAATGGTCAGTCCATTTAAAAGATTTAACAATGAGATTCCAGGAATCCTCCTGAAAGCATGACAGACAGCATGTCTAGTCCAATTAATGGAACTTTTTTATAAGACTAGTTAATAAAACAATTTATCTCAGGATGATAGAGTATAATTTAAAGTAGGAGCTCACATGATTAAAATTTACCAATGTAAACTCAACATTGAGGCATCATAACCTTGAACTATTTATAAAAATGAACGTGCAAAACTTATGTAGGAAATCTCTAAACTATAGTAGCTGCAGCAACATCTCCAACTAATTACTTCCTTCATGACTTCATGACAACTAGGGTAGCAAATGGACCACATTTAGGTTTGGGGTTCGATTCCTAAAACTTTAGATAGCCTTGGTCTGAAGCCAAACCTAAATAACTTGAATGTCCCAGTCCAACCACTCATTTTATAGAGCTAAATACAACCAAACAGTTAAATAACTCAAAATCGCCTAGTTGTCACCATGAACCATATATGTCTTGATGTTCAAAATGGTATCTACATAGTCCAACAAGTTAAATTATACGAAGCAACAAACTCTGTAACTATCTCACAATTTATCGTCATGGGACAGCATGCACATAAAAATAGGCTCAATGTCTCTTATTGACTTTATAGATTCGGTGCATTCTTGGCGAGGGAGGGAGTGGTTGTCTTTGGGCTGTCCTCTCCCTCTAGGATTGTTCCTATTGGTACTCTCTATATACACCCTGTATACCTTGGTGTATAGCCTCCTTGTTTGTTATTTATAAAATTTACTCTTTAAAAAAAAAAGACCTGGTACTCAAGCAAACCAATTCCCTAATTCATATTCACACAGAATAGGTCCATTAAAAGATCAACTAAGCCTCTAACCCAAACCAACTGGGCCAACCCACACATCACACCAAATCCATATTCAGATTAATCTCACATAATGACTACGTAAACTGTCCAGGAGACCATCATAGGAGCAACTCAAATTCTAAGCCACTTACTCAAGTAAAGACCTAACACAAATTCGATCATTACTAAAGTAAAACGCAGGGGGGTAGTTGATTCAAAACAAGTTGCAAAGAATCAAAGATTATAAGCCAGTTTTCTTTAGAGGTAACATGCATGTGCATGAGGGATGTTCACAGTACCTGGATTGAAATCCAAGTATGTTCCTCGTTACAATCCAACATATTAAATAACAATCTACTCTAATTTCGAACACTGGTCTGAGCCCCAATTTCACAATCCAATATGTTGTCAAATAATATTAAGTTCAGACACAAAAAAATCATCCTGCTACCTACTTAGGGTTTAACACTCAAAAAGTGTTAACCAAAATGCTTCTTCTAAAGCATCCATTCAAAGAATTCACAAAGTTCCTCCCCCACTTCCTTCTAGTTATTAAGGCAATAGAATTAATATTCAAATAACATCATCTTCCTCGCATATACATGTAGATAGAGAGATTTAGGTTTTCAGTTAAAATTTTGACAAACATGAAAATTTAAACACAACCCAGTTTTCCAAAATCACTCAACCATGAAAACCCAAAACCAGATCGAACCCAAAACCCAAAACCCAAAAAAAAAAAAAAAAAAGCCCTGCCCAGCAACCGCTGCTCCCACTCAATCACAGACGCCCAAACGGAGGAAGCAAGCTCAATAAACGCACACCCCCTGTCTCCTCTAATTTGGTTTTACCTCCCTACTGGGTCTCCGCAATAGAGAGAGAAAGAGAGAGAGAAAGAGAGAGAGAGAGAGAGTATTGAGGCATACCGTGACAGGAGCATCGACCCTCTGAACATTGCTCTCTTCAACCAGGATTTCCATGGCTTTGAGGCAAAGGGCCTTCACTTCCGACTCCTTCAGAGGCTCGCACTTCTTCAGCTGCTCTATTTGCCTGTCTAGGTCTGACATCTCTCTCTCCCCCCCTCTTCCTTTGGCCCAATAAATGCCTCCTTATAAGGTTTATTCCTTCACCCTCCACCCCCCTCTCTCTCTCCCCCTCTCCCGCTCTCCCTCCCTCTCTGTCTCTCCCTCTGGTGTGGTTCACTGCCTTTTGTGGGTCTCTCTTTGTGGCTGTGTTGGAGCTTTATGCATTTGGACCTCTTGCCGCTCTACTTTGGTATATTTCCCATCTTCCCTCCTACTCTCTTTGTATTTTTGGTTTTGCCCTTTTCTCTCTGCCACTCCTAAATCATATATTTAAATCTACAAAAATAAATTTGCGCCACAACATTTTTTTCTCAATTTTAATTATAATTAAAATTAAATACACAAAAATAAACTTTCTATCCCTACTCTTATTTAATACGGATCATGACACAACTCACAAGGCACCTTCTAACCTTTCTTATTTATCAAATTTAAGATAATTATTTTTAATATTATTTATCAAATTAAAACTAATTATTTTTGGTGTTGGAGATGTGCCCCATCAAAAGTCGTGGTTCATGTCACATGACCTTTTTATATAGGGAGAATTGTGTTTTGGGCCCAGCTGGGCCCAAAAATTAAGAAATGGTCCATGGATGTATCAGAATTAAGCCCAACACCCAGACAAAGTCTCAAAATTGAGAAGAAGGCTATACAATTTATAATAAGCCGAAAATGCCCTTTGGCTGGCTAATGTAAAAAAAAAAACAAAATCCACGTTGGATTTGCAAATCGTTTTCCCCAAAATTGAGAGGCGTTTTCACATTCCTGAGTGTCTCCCTCGTTCCCGCCCAAAGAATGCCCTAATCATCTCTTCATCTTCATCTGGAGTTTGCCGACCATCCGATTTTAGGTGTAGACGGTGGAGTTTTTCATCTCTGTCAATCCATTGGTCTCGACGATCACCACCGGATTTGGGTTCCGTGGCGAAGTAGTTGATAGTAGGTTCAGCAATTTCAGTTTATGATTCATTTCGGCTATCCCGACCATTTCATTTCAGCCCAAATACATTGCCCTAATTTATCTGGCGATTTCAGTGTGCCATTAATCCCCACCGTGGGTGTCGTCCCGTGCTGAGCATTGAGGAGGGAGCTTCTCTGACCATCAGGTAAAGTAGTATTTTTTTGTAAGCTTAAAGCTTAAACCCCGTAAGTGGCTCTAAGACATGGCGTGGGTTATGGCGTTTTTAAGACATGGCTTACAGTTTGAAATAGTGAGGATCCTCATGGAAAAATTTTTGTTTAGATGATTATGTTTGTGTTCGATTTATATGATTGATAGCCTTGACATGGAAAAATCACTTCTTTTTATTAAACTGTGATCTCACCATGATTCACTTGTTTCTCCATCAATATGAGAACCCTCGATTGCCATTCATGATAATTGTGATGATGAAGACGACATAAAAAAATATTTTGATTTTCCTTGCATTTTACTTGGTTCACTTATTTTTGTTTGGTTTAGCATTGCAGATTGAATTGAAAAGTTAGTTTTATAGGTGCAATTTTATTCTAATATATGATAAGTAAATGCAAATAGATTTTCTTGTTGCAAACATATTTTTCGTCCTTTCGTTCAAATTATATCATTGAGCATTATATTTACTTCCTCGTGTGGCAGTCTAGTTTAGTATGCGAGTTCGCCTGTTACCTATTTTGGAAAAAAACCCAAGTTCTTTGAACCCTATAGTATGAGATATTGTGGGATACCTAGTATGTGTAGATAGATTATCATTTCGAACTTCATGAAATCTGTAGCTAACATGAATATAAATGCGAAATAAAGAAACAGATCAGTTCAAAGGCAGTTTAACGAGCCTTAATTCTAATTTTGAAATCCAAAATTAAGGGAGTCAATACATAAGAAACCAATTAAGGGATTTGTCCTTGAAATCCAGAATGGTTTCCAACAATCATTGTAGTGGCCAAATACCTCTTTCCATGTTTACTATTCACAATTGCTAAATATCAAACGCATGCAACTCAATATTATTTTCAGCATACAATTGAACCAAATTGAAATTAAGTTAAATTTGAAGTTGTCTATTAAGTATGAGCCAAAACACTAATGACATTGGCATGATCTGTCCATTTATAAGTCTGAAAAGTAATTGTGATGTTCCTATTGGGATCTAGAGGGTCATAGCAATCTGCAAAAAACAGAGAAAGAGTCGACCAACCAGTTAAAAATAGAATAAGTGAAGTAACATTTGGAAAAGTATATGCATAAATGATGCATGATAATCTGGACATGGCGACTAGTAATAGTGTGAAGTTCAAAGCAAAAGGGCAGATGAGAGAAAATATGAAGGCCATTTTCTATAAGACGCATAATTGTTTGGTCTATAATATGATATTTGTGCTATGTTTGTATAGGTTAATGGACGCAAGTAATAGGATATATTGTTACATTTCGTGGGTGGCAAACTTGTCCAAAAAAATGATGGGCAATGGGAATACTTGGGTGGAAGAAGCAAAGGTATTCACATATATAAAGGAATGGCATTTGAAGAATTCACCAAAAAAATCATAGAGAAATTCGACATTTCCCTTGACGTGATGAAGATGCACTACACGCTGAAGTTCAATCCCAGAGTCATCCAAGATTTAGAAGATGAGGATGATTTGGATAACGTGGTTTCCCACAGTGATGACTTTGCAAATGTATACCTAGTAGACTTACCCTCTGTGGAAGCCATTGAAGCAAATATCCCGAATTCACAGTTGGCATTTCGGTAATGGACTTTAACATCAATGTTTATTTAAAATGTTGTGAATATCAATTTTACGCATCATGTAGTCTAATTATGTTAATATATGTCAATGCAGAGATCCACCTATCACGTTCCCGTCCTCTAATGCATCATGCGATCCAATTCCTCAAACTATGATGCTATCAAGAGGTTTTGCGTCGCGTTGTGCAGATACTGAGTACATCCCTTTGGAATCGATTCGTTTTCGTGAGGCAATATTAGGGTCGGGACATACATTTAAAAATGCCGAGGAGTTTCGCAATGCAATTTACCAGATGTCATTAGGTGGGAGGTTTGAATACAAGTACAAGAAAAATTCCCCTACGCATATGTCTGTCAAGTGTTCAGTTGATGGTTGTCCTTGGAAGATAACAGCTCACGCTGTCGAGGGAAATGTCATCTTGCGAGTTCATACTTACCAAGTGAATCATAATCATATAGCTCAGGATGAGTGTTCATCTAAGGTGAAGGTTTCTTCAAAGAGAGGTGCGGTTGTTGTTGAAGATGTGTTTAGAACCACTCCAGACTATCTTCCCCGTCAAATTTGTAAGGATTTTGAACGTGATCATGGGGTTCAATTGACATATAACCAAGCATGGCACCTTAAAGAGAAGGCAAAAGAGCGCATATATGGAGTACCACGCGACTCTTACACGTTTCTCCCTTGGTTATGCCATAGGCTAAGAGAAATAAACCCGGGCACAATTGCGGAGTACACTTCCCAAGAAGGTCACTTCATGCAATTGTTCATTGCCCATGCATTTTCAATTCAAGGGTTCATCATGGGGTGTCGACCTGTATTGGCTATTGATTCTTGCCACCTAAGCGGTCCATATAAGGGAGCTCTTTTGTCTGCCATTGCATATGATGCAGATGATGGAATGTTCCCGCTAGCCCTTGGTGTGGTAAGTTCAGAAAATTATGAGGACTGGTATTGGTTTTTGGATAAATTAAAGGGGGTATTAGATGGTAAAGAAGTTGTTATTATATCAGATAGACATCAGGGAATCTTGCGTAGTGTTTCGGAGTTGTTTGGGACAGGAATCATGCATATTGTTATCGCCATGTTAAGGAAAACTTTTCTAGCTTCTTCAATAAGCAAAACATTCGAGGAAAGAAAGGGAAAGAAGATGCTTTGCTACTTTTGGACAGCATTGCGTATGCTAGGTTGGAAATAGACTACAATGAGGCATTTGAAAAACTTGTGCGCTTCAATGAGAACCTAGCAAAATGGGTTGCGGAAAACAATCCCGAACATTGGGCAATGTCAAAGTTTGTTAAAAAGCGATGGGATATAATGACAACTAACATTGCAGAGGCGTTCAATGCGTGGTTAAGAGAAGAGCGTCACCAAACAATTTATACTTTATTGTTAATGCACATGGATAAACTTGTAGCCATGTTGGACACCCATATGCGTGCTACACAAAAGTGGAAGAGCGTGGTCGGACCGAAAACTGAAGAGAAGTTAATGTCAAATATCGTGAGGTCTGGTCCGATTAGTGTGCTACCCTATTTGGGAGGGACGTTTAAGGTGTTTACTGGAGAGGTTTATTTGGTTGTCGATATGAATCAACGTACGTGTACTTGCATGACATGGCAAATGTCCGGTTTGCCATGTGCACACGTATGTGCTGTCATCCGCACACTGAGACACGACGTGTATGACTATATTGAGCCATGTTTTCATGTCTCCATGCAAGATTTGATTTACTCGGGTCAGTTTCAACCATTACCAACACACAACATGCCGAAACTTTGTGACGATGGGAGTTTGCAAGATTGCGCGGGCAACACCTTTCCTGCTTTCCAACCCCCTCATGTGAGACGTCCTCCAGGAAGACCCGACAAAGGCGCATTGAATCACAGTTTTCTCATAAGAGAGCAATTCATTGCTCTCGATGCAATGGAATAGGTCACAACCGCTCGAAATGTAATAATCCGTTGCCGTGACATTTGCATTTTATTTGGTTGTACAATTTCCTCTTTCTGTATCATTCCATATATTCTGTTGTATGGTATATGGTATGGGGTTGTTGATTCTCGTTTTTATGTATTGCCCTATTTATAGGCACCATGCACTTTTGTTGGAATTTTCTTATTTAGAGTTGCTTTCAGTAACCAACTTAATTGAAAGTGCACTTTCAATGTGGTTTCTTTTTAGTTGTTATTTAATTCCATCTATGTGTCTACATTATCGAGCATTTCTTATTTGGAGCCTCATTAAGGATGACAATTTCTGTTACATTATTTTACGTATAGGGGTGACAAATTTTTTTTTTCAATAAAGCGAGACTTCCCCTATATTTATTTCCAAGTTGTGAATTAGTCCTCTTATCGCATTATGTTCTTGTTGCACCTATTTCAATGTCCCATCAATTTCTAAGACGTCATAAAAATTGTCTTTCAATTTGTCTTGAATTAGATATACTTGTTACACACGTTGTCCATATGGTTATTATCTACTAATTTATATGGTTGCTGGTTGGATAATCGATCATACACGTGTTTGCTTCCAAACTGTAAGCGTTTTCCTAAAATGTCATATTGTTATGTATTTAATTTATTTTTCCTTACAACTATGATTATGGAACACCATTACCAAATTAATCAAACATATTAATTGTCGAAATAGTCAATTGACCTTTCCCTTTATTATTAGTTTCCCCAGGTCATCAATAACTGCTATAACACCCATTTCCAGGTGCCCGTTATTCCAAGGTTGAAGCTTACAACAATCATTTCATTCTTCTATGGCCACTACTGAGGTGATGCATTCTTTCTTGTTTTTAAATATTGATAACTTATTTAGGATATTTCATATTTTGATCAACTTACGACCTATAGTTTTTTTTTATGTTAAAGATTGAATTACATAAACATCCAATTGTAAATTATGAATCCACATGAATATGTTTGTTTGTTCATTCAATTTTATTGCTTTATTCACTACGTTTACATATTCCTATTGATGTTAATTTTTTCTTATATATAATTCATGTGTAAACTACTAATGCCCTCCAACCATTTCAATGCAGTCCACCAGATTGTCTACACGGTGTTCATCTTCAAGGTTTCTAAAACTATGCAACAGGCTCCCTGCTGATAAATTGGACGTGGTTCGAGACCTTCAGTTTGGAGGTCTTCTTCACTTAAATTGCAAGGAGATACGGCATAACATCTGTATATGGCTGATTGCCCATTTTAACGTTGGGTTCAGACGCATTGACATTACAGCCGACAAAAGGTATGATCTGACAGCTGCTGATGTCGGCCTTGTCTTTGGCCTCCCGACGACTGGACGGATTCTACAG
Source organism: Vitis riparia (assembly GCF_004353265.1). Classification (NCBI taxonomy): domain Eukaryota; kingdom Viridiplantae; phylum Streptophyta; class Magnoliopsida; order Vitales; family Vitaceae; genus Vitis; species Vitis riparia. Next base: position 110,605 of record NW_023269697.1, on the reverse strand, counting down.
ATTGCTACTACCCCGTCTGGTCATCCGTTCGGTACCCTCAACACATGTGAGGAGAGACTCCTCAACTTACCTATTGGGGAGGAGTTTCGTAGATGCTTCATTTACTACACGTGTGCGACGCTATTAGCCCCCACCTCAAGGATTGATGGATGCCGAAACTTGTGGCATACCATCCATGAAGATGGTTTCAGAAATGATGTTAATTGGGGCCAATTTGTTCTTGACCAGCTTGTGGAGGGTATAAGACGATTTAAGCAAGGGAACAGCGTCTGGGTTCATGGTTGCATTCTTTTCCTCCAGGTATTGGCCTTCTTTAACATTCATTAATTGGTAAATTTGAATTTGTTTACATCAGTACCAACAAGTACGAATTATACATATGTTTATTTCCATTGTGCAGCTCCATTATGTAATTAAATTCAAAATTCCTTCCGTTCCTGTTCCGATGACAGCGCCCCTACTCTCAGCATGGTCAGATGAGTTGCTAAAGGAGCGCTTATCTGCTGAGATCAGTGAGTTTGGGAGTTTTGGACATGGCCAGGTAGTCATTTATTCGGCATGAAGTTTGTTATATATTGATTTACATGCATTTTGAATACCTCCAATGTTTCTATGTTCTTACCATGCGTGATGTTCTCATAATGTAGGCGTTTGATGAATCGTCACCGCCTCGTACACATGTCGAGGATGACAGTCGACCGACAAGTAGTCAAGTACCGACAAGTAGTCAAGTACCGACAAGTAGTGATGTACGCTAAAACTACTTGTTACTTTACGCATTCAATCCATCTGAATCACATTACAATTTGGTTATCATTGCTATATTGTTAATAACTTCTAATCAATTTTCTTATAAATTTGCCTATGCCAATTCGTTAACATGTGACAGGAAATCTTGGAAAAGTACTATGCTGCCGAACGCGCAATACATTCTTATCAAAAGGGCATTCAGCAGCAGCTTGGCATCATGCGTGGTCTGATCCATAGATTGGATGCGCGAAGAGAAAGAAGTGTACATTCCCCTCCTGCTGGTCACTCAGGCTATGCAGCGGATGACTTTCCCGAGGCCGCGCATGATTCACCCTCTGCCCCATATGACATGCCATTCCATTGCACCGAAGAAGTACCAGACACTCCTATTCGGCATCCACCTATTATTGGTAACATTTTGGGCCACATTCATTACTGCATTAGTGCGTACAAAATATGTCAAATTGTACTGGGGTTCAGTTAACTAATCTGTTTATACTCCAAACAAACAGCCGATGACGAAGTAGTCATCATAGACCCCTTACCTTTGCGTTCTATGACTGTGGCCCCCCGATCCCATAGCATTGGGAGGCAACGGAGAGTGCGTCGGATGGCTCCGAATCTATTGTCACCATTCATAGCGCAGGCACAAACCCGCCATTCTGCCATCAAGATGGACCTAAAAGAGGCAGCTGCAACTGTATTTAATGGGGACTTGGACCCAAGGCATGTTACATCATATACTACGCCAATTTCAAGTGTTTCCACATGCAACAAATCGTATTACCCTAACATATATGGTTTTGTTGGCAGCGAGGAGCTTGTTGCAATGCATGACACAAGTTTAACCAGAGGCAACCTCGCGTCTTTCCAGGGAGACTGTTGGATTGGCAATGATGTTAATATTTCAATTTGTCCACTAGTTTGCATTTTTTTTAATTTTTATGTGATGTAACATCTTCTCATTAGTCAATCTGAATATTGATTACATTTTAATCATTTCTTCTTTTAGGTCGTTGATGCATTTTGCCGAATGTTGCAATTCGACGATCAATCAAGGACAAAACTATTTCTCTCCCCCTACATAGCTGTAATGAATGCTTTTAATTGCCACTACAGCTGAATTTCCCTTGTTCTGATAACATGTCCACACGTTTACACATGTTTCCATGCATTAAGTACTTTCATCTCATATACAGGAAATGGTGATGCGTTCCAACGCAAAACATTTGACGCACGATGCAATTATTGCGCGTTTCGATCCATATATGTATGCCTTTGATGGTTCGTATCAGAATGTTACTCAGGTCAGACTTGCATTCCAATGTTTTATGTTTCTTCACTTCTGATCTCCTTCACCCATTATATGTTCTAATCCATTGTATGTGGCATCATGCAGGTCTACTTACCGGTCCTTTTCAAAAACCATTGGACACTTTATGTCTATGACCTACATAACAAACGAATCCAGCTCTTGGATTCTCGGCCTGGAAGAAAAAGGAGTTGTATGAGTGGAATACAACAAAATTTGGTAATGTACCTTCTACTCCCCAATATTTGTTGCATTGTACATCATATTGTAAGTTTGAATGTCAATTACTTTGCTTGTTTAAGGCCAAGGTTGTTCTATGGCTTGTTGCCAACAAGAAAGAAATGGTTGCTGTAGACTTGAACATGTACAGTTTTGTCATGCCAGACGTACCATGCCAACCAAATGAGTTAGTGTTTACCACAATTATGTTTAATTTGATTTCATAGCATTTTCCACATATTATACTTCCCATGTCACGCATATTAAGTTCTTACACATTACTCTTTGTGTTAGCAATGACTGCGGCGTTTTTATTATGAAATTCATGGACAACTGGTCCAATGGGGGACTCTCCAAATCCATCGATGTGGTATGTACATATAGCCTTTCGCTATGACATCATTTATATAAAAATTGCATTGCATCGGCAACTTATTTAACCTTTCCTTATATGTCTTTTAAACATGAATGAGTGCAGGCCAAGATTAAGAAGTATAGATTGAAGCTACTGGGCAGATTATTGCTTTCATCACAGAATGCACATCGGCATCGATTTATGGCAGTTTGAGTTACACTTTTCAATAGGATGTGACGAGGATTTGTAAAGATGAGTGTACATTCTACAGGAAAAACTAACTCCTCCCATTGTATTGTGAATATTATGGTTTATATATTTAATGAAGGTTATGATGAAGTCGCATTTTCCCTCAGTCTCTCAAAACATCTAATAAAGGTTCTTATTTTGTTTTTTGTTTTTTTTTCTTGTTTTCTTTTCTCTTTGTGATTATTGACGTACCATTTCTATTATAGCTCTTGTCGAACTTGAGATTCAAGTTGGTATGGGTGATGGTGAAGTATCAACATGGATTAGAAATGTAGACAGTTCTTCACAATCCAAAACTACACATTAGTATTTATTTTTAGTTATATGATATATTATTTTAGCAAAATACGAAAATAATAAAAATAAGTTTAAACCTTTTTTAGTTTGTAATTATATGAGATTAATTAGTTTATACTTAAAGATATTTAATTTTCAATATTTTTATTTCATAATGACAATGACATTTTTACATATTCTAAAATGATTATTTAAGTTTTAAGTCAACAACTTAAATATAATTTAACTTAAAATCAATTTAAATCATTAAGTAATAAGTATTAAATTTTCCCAACTAACCACTCACTATTTTTAATAAAATTTGGTATTATGAAATTTGTTAAATATAAAATAATAATTGATTAAAATAAAATAAAATAAAAATGGCACCAGATCGACCGGTCGAGCAGATCCACTCGACCGGTTCCATGATGCATTTGACATGCTACTGGATGAGAGAGAGCAAAAAATGGCACCCTCGTCCGGAGCTCGACCGGTCGACCAAAACACTCGACCGGTCTAATGACGAATTGGACATGCTACTGGATGAGAGAGAATGCAAAATGGCACCCTCGTCCGGTATATCGACCGGTCGACCATATCCGGTCGACCGGTTCCATGATGAATTTGCCATGCCACTGGATGAGAGAGAGTGCAAAATGGCACCCTCGTCCGGAGCTCGACCGGTCGACCCGTCCATTCGACCGGTTCCATGCGGAATTGGACATGCTACTGGATGAGAGAGAATGCAAAATGGCACCCTCGGCCGGAGCGCGACCGGTCGACCAGGCCACTCGACCGGTCGACCATTTCAGAAAGATGTAAGTTT